>NW_006911908.1:671863-861913 GCF_000338995.1 Bipolaris sorokiniana ND90Pr | reverse complement strand
AGGAAACCCCCCCCCCCCAAAAAATGCCCAACCCACCCACACCCCTAGAACAAACCCTCCACACCCACCTAACCTCCCGCCTCCACCACTCCACCCTCCGAACCCTCTCTCTCCCCCTTCCCCATCAAATCGACTTTTCCTCCAACGACTTCCTCTCCCTCTCCACCTCGCACCCCCTCCGCGCCCTCTTCCTCTCCCTACTCCCGCACCACCCCCTCGGCAGCGGGGGCTCCCGCCTTCTCGACGGCAACTCCGCCCTCGCAGAATCCCTCGAGGCATCCATCGCCTCCTTCCACGGAGCAGATGCGGGCTTGCTTTTCAACAGCGGATTCGACGCCAACGCAGGTTTCTTCGCGGCGGTGCCGCAGAAAGGGGATACAGTGGTGTACGACGAAAAGGTGCATGCGAGCGTGCATGATGGGATGAGGTTGTCTCGGGCGGCGAGGAGGGTGGCGTTCCGGCATAATAGCATTGAAGCACTGAGGGGCGTGTTGGAGGCAGAGAGGGACAAGGCGGGACGGTGCAATGTTTTCGTCGCGGTAGAGTCGGTGTACAGTATGGATGGGGACGTTGCGCCTTTACGGGAGATGGTGGATGTGGCGGAGGAGGTGCTGGGCAAGGAGCGAGCGTACGTAGTTGTTGATGAGGCGCATGCGACGGGGGTGCTGGGGCTGAGGGGACGCGGGCTGGTGAGTGAGTTGGGGTTGGAAGGGAGGGTGTTTGCGCGGTTGCATACGTTTGGGAAGGCGTTGGCGGGGAATGGAGGTAAGTTTTTGAAGCGGTGCAAGGGGGTTGAGAGGGCATTGCTGAATGATGTTGTAGCTATCCTTCTGGGCTCGCATACGTTGCGGCATTATCTGATTAATTATGCGCGGCCCCTGATTTATACGACTTTCCTTTCGTATCCGTCACTTGTTCTTATACAGGCGTCTTACGAGATGCTGAAGTCGGGTCAGAGCGAGAAGCTGCAGGCGAATCTTCATGACCTCATCCGGACGCTGTATGCGAAGCTTGAGGGACTTCAGAAGACTTCTAGCCATGCGTGCCGTTTACTGAAGATCCCGTCAGTGTGTCCTAGATCACCTATCTTCGCAGTGCAGTTGACGAATCCAAAAGCACTTGCGAGCTCACTGCAAGAGCAAGGCATGATGGTGAGAGCTGTTGTATCACCGACCGTACCCATCGGCACAGAAAGAGTCAGGATATGTCTGCATGCCGGAAATACAGTGGCAGAGATTGAGAAACTAGTACTGGCGCTCAAGAGGTGGTGTGAAAGTCAAGCTGAAGGGAACACGGAACGCCAACCCCTTGACCCATCAAAGAGAGCAAGACTCTAAACGCAGGAAGCATATCTTGATCATGATATACAAGTTACACGACATGAGTTGGGCTTCAGCAGCACATTGAAGAGCTCATTATTACAGAGCCTAATCACTACATCTATACATCACCCCTCAAGCAAGTGCCTGCACCGTAGCCTCCGCCTCCGCAGCCGCAACAACAGCCTCCGCCTCATCCTGCCCAGGCACCTTGCGCTTCTCCCCAATCGTCTCCTCCATCTTCATCGGCCTAAGTCCCCACCTCTCAAACATAGCCTTGTCCTCTTCCCACCCATTACACGCCGTCGTAAGCATCTTCTCGCCCGTGAAAACGGCATTCGCACCCGCCTGGAAGCACAGAATCTGCTTTTCCTCACGCATGGTGTGGCGGCCAGCCGCGAGGCGGATGATGGTGGTGGGAAGCACCAGTCTTGCTGTAGCAATGGTTCTAAGGATGGCATCGAAGGAAATGGCTTGGGTTTCTCCCAAGGGAGTGCCTTTGATGGGGACCAGGGCGTTGACGGGGAAGGACTCGGGATGGGCGGGTAATGTAGCTACAGTGTGGATGAGACCGACGTGGTCACGCGCTTTTTCCCCAAGACCAAGAATGCCACCAGTGCACACGTGAATACCGGCCTCCTGGACATTCTTGATGGTGTTGAGTCGCTCGTCGTACGTACGCGTGGTGATGACGCTAGGGTAGTGCTCGCGACTCGTATCGACATTGTGATTGTAAGCCGTCAAACCCGCATCTTTCAATTCCTTTGCTTGAGCAGCATCGACCATGCCGAGCGTTACGCATGCCTCCATGCCCATGCCACGCACGCCCTTGATCATTTCTTTGATGTTCTTCAGGTTCGTCTTGCGGCCCCGCATATCTCTCCACGCGGCGCCCATGCAAAATCTCGAGCTGCCGTTTTCTTTGGCTATGCGTGCAGCTTCGAGGACGGATTCGACGGAGCTGAGCTTGGTGGCTTTGAGCCCAGTGTCGTAGCGAGACGACTGGGCGCAGTAGGAACAGTCTTCACTGCAGCCGCCTGTCTTGATGTTGAAGAGGGTACACATCTGAATAGCAGCGGGGTCGTGGAACCGGCGGTGGACCGAGGCCTACGAGACTGATGAGAGGGGCATATCGCTGGACAAGAAGCAATCTGACCTACCGAAGCATAGGTGAGGTCAATCAGCGAAGTGTTGTATATCTCTGAAATCTCATCCTTTGTCCAGTTTGTCCGCGGTATCTTTGCATTGAGGGCATTCTCAAACACCGTCGTCCGCGGTGTCGCCCGGCGTATTTGCTGCGTGCCCGGATCTACAGGCGTGTCGAGAACAGTACTAAAAGAGCGGGTGAAGCCATAGTAGACTCGGCGTGGGCCACTTGCACGAAGAAGCATTCTCTGAGCCATTGTGAAAGAAAGCTGTCGAATTCTCGAGCAAAGAGAGTGACAGCCCACTATGGACAGTCACTCCAAGAACATGCCTCATCTAACCGCAAAACCGCCCGCAACGCGTCGGCGAGAGCGTGGGTAGAAGTCTGTGGGGCCGCAGCCAATGAGCAAGGGGACGATGAACCGCGGGGGGTGTAAGCTCCCACGGACTGGAGGGGGGGCCGCCTTCAATACACGGTGCAATTCGTCGCTAACCTCATGCAGTGTCAAGTCTCCCGTTGAAGACGCCAGTCATTCTGTCCAGGCCGTAAGCAGTAACACACATGGTGCGAGTAATTTACCATCCAAACGATCCGCCACCGTTGTGTGGTTCAGTTGGATGGTGGTTGAGCAGGCCGGACCCACTGCCCTGCGTGCGCGCATTCAACATGCATATCGACCTCCCCTTGGCGGCCATAGCTCGCCCGTCTCCAACGCATCATAGCGTAATAATATTGCTCAACCCAAATGCGGCCAATTAGGAACGCGTTGCATGTGATTGCTGCGACGGCGATCTTTTTGGCCAACGGGCCGCAGGCGGGACTTGGACCGGTCGGTCCTGGATCGGCCGTGGCATGGGGTGGCATCGTGCATTTGCGATTGTGAACAATGCTTGCGAAATACCTCCGAATGTCATCGATCCCATCATGGAGGTACCTCTACTGGTCTAAAGTAAAACATCTGTGTAACACGCGTAAAATTATACAGGACTAAACACTTCAATAGTTAGCTATTTGGCAAAACACAACCAGGGGTCTCGAAATTACAGTACTACATACTAATTATACCATCAACCTTTGCCACATACGCAGATAGATACTTTCACTAACCTATCCCTTTCCCCTTTCTGCAATTTCATCATTTTAGCAATTCCATAGCACGAGCGCTACTGGTCTTGTCAAAACCTGTAAAGTAGAACTTTACTACGTGCTAGTAGATTTATTTCTCAAATGACGTCACTTCCCTCATTCACCACCATCACCATCTCCCTGCCATACACTCACTCCCCATTCCCCTTCTCTCTCCCTAACTCCACCTACCAGCCAAGATGCTATCCTCCATAATCCCCCTCCCCACCCTCCTCCTAACCCTCTACACGCTCTCCCTCATCATCCCCACAATATCTCGCCTAAGACGCTACGAATCCGCCAGCAAAACTGCAGCCCAATACTCCAACACGGCAGCAAAAAAACTCCACAAAACGCAAGTTACGCAGGCGAGCGGTGTAGTCGCTGTATGTCTTTCCCCTTTCTTCTGCGTAAGCCCCACTAATATATTCTCGCTCAGACTGTCGTGTCTCTCATATCTTCCTTATACCTCCTCTCCTCACCTGATGCCGCGCTCCTCTCTCCCCCAGTCATCGCAGTCCTAAACACGATAATATGTGCTCTAGCGTACGCGCATATGGCGGGGTTCTGGAATGAGCGCGAACAAACGCGTATTCCACTCGTTAAGGATTTCAACGAAGCAATCAGGGGGAGTGAGAAGGTGGTTTTGCTGTTGGGGACTTTGGGGTTGGGATGGGGTGTTGCAGCGGGGGTGTGGGTGGTTGGGATGGGGGAGGGGCTGATGGGGTTGGCAGTTTGGGTGGTGGCAGTTGGAGCTAGGGTTTGGGGGATAGCAGGGGAAATGGGATGGAGAGGTTGATATTTTTTATGATGATGATGATGATGATGATGATGATGATGGTCGTGGTCGTGGTCGTGGTTATGGAATGACTACACAGTAATGTCTTTTACAATAGTAATAGTAATATTGGGCGGATGTAGGATGATATTATGATGATATGACTGGGGTATGTAAATACTTTACCTGATAAACAAGACGCGCAGGCTACGATTTCCCTTGATACTGCATATCCTGTATCAAACGCATGCTATCAGCTTCCCGCACCCACTCTTCGATTCTCGCACCTGCCTCGCCAACAAGTCGCTCATACGTCTCGTTGAGGAAGAAGAGAGAAGTGTGTGCCGTGACTTCGTCCATGTTCTCCATGAAGACAGGAATCCAGGTAGGATCCTTGTTTCCGTCGCAGTCTTTAGGTGGCAACATGCAAAATTTCTTGAGCTTTTTACGTTTGGCTGGGACACTTGGATCTGAATCTGTGCGTGGTGGGTGGCTGTCATGGCTGTCGGTTGTAGAGAGGGTATACATCGATTCGTTACGACTGTCTGGCGAGGCCTGGTTCATGATACGACTAGTGGAAAATTCATAGTGCCCATAGGGACCTCGATGCGGACCAGACTGATCCAGCTGCATGGCACTAACATCTTCCTCAATCCCCACAATCGCAGGAATGGCCTCTGGCGTTTCTGGTGCAGGCGTTATTCCCTGACGCAAATCTGCTTCTCGCTGTCTCTGTCTCGCCTCCTTTTCTCTCTGCTCAGCCTCGGCTTGCCTTTGCTCTCTTTCCTTTTGCCTCTGCCCCTCCTCTCTTGACATGTTTTGCTCTTCCTCACGCTTCTTCTGCTCGGCCTTTTCTTGTTCCCTGTCTATTTTCTCTTGTTCTTGTTGCCGCTTCTTCTCCGCCTTTCGCTGCTCTTTTTCCCATTTTTCCTCGATTTTAGTGCGCTCGTTGATGATCTTGTTGCGGGCTTTTACAGACTTTTGATACTCCTTGAGCGCCTGTTCGTACTCCTTTTCTGCGGCTTTGCGTTGGGTCTTGTCGTTGAATCGTACCAAGTCAACAAATGGTGGCTCCTGGGGGATGGGTGGTATTTCAGGAAGATCAGGTGGGCCGTTTTGTTGAGTGTGTGAGTGATTAGGCTCCAGGGCTTGTGCATCTTCTTGGCCCCCGATAGATGTCGGGGGCGAGCTTGCTATAGGGTCAGGGTGTACGTGAGCCAGTTCTGGGTCAGATGATGTTACTGAAGGGCTTCTAGTATGCTCTTGCTGGTTGGCAGGTGTCGAAGTGTAATGTGAGAGACTCGTTCCGCTGTCCTGATGCTGAAGCTGAAGGCTCGATGGATGCGAAGGCTCGGGCGACTTTGGACGCTGGGCACATGAAGAACTTGGCTTCGTGGCCCTTCCCGTGCTCACTGTGTAGTAGTTGACGAAGCGCACCCGGGGAACCGAGGGCATCATAGGATGACTATTCTTTCTCTTGGCTTCATCGTCTTCTTCCAGCGCCCGTATCCTAGCATATCTGTCTTTTAATTCTTTGTAATCCGCCATGGCACCCCCGAATTCAAGATGCGATTTTACAAGTCCTTTGGTAGCCTCGGCCAGGCCGTCTTTGTAGTGCTTGGTGAGCCAGTGCAAACTATTTTCCCAGCCTGTTCTGATTGGTAGGCGAACATCATTAGCGAAACTGGGGTTGTAATTCGGGTCAGTTGGCTTCGGGTTGAAGAGTGTGTTGATTCGGCTGGGTCTCTGTCCCGGGCTGGGGTCCTCGATAATGGCATCTTGTGGGGGTGGGGGTGTGTTGAAAATACTGCCTAGGCCAGCCTTAATAATGCCAGGGTGCATGCCCAGAAAGGGGACATCAAAGTTCACGACTCCAATGATGCGATGGCGAAAGACTAGAGCAATGTCTGCGGCAAGCAAACCGCCCATGGAGTGGCCGACCAGGATAATGTCGGTCCAGGGGTCCTCATGAGGGGCGAGCCTGGCGGCTGTTAGTTGGGTGCAAGCCGTGTAGGCGTGTAGCGTACCAAGATGAAAAGTTGTCTCTGGCGACTTGTAGCGAGTCTCGTGACTTGTAGCGGGGGTATAATTTTGTGTGGACTACGTGGGAGTCTGCAAGAGTGACGGTGACGAGATTATGGACATGGGCCGGGAAGCTTCTGAAGCTTGTTTCATTGCCCATGAAGCCATGGATGTAGATGAGGAGTAGACGGCGACGGCCAGAGTTTTCAAGAGTGGGGTCTGGAACGAGGGACTGGGTAGAAGAAGAGCGTGGATCTTGTGAGGACATGGACATGGAGGCAGACATGACTGAATAGGGAGGGGGCGCGTCTTCAGCTGGAGTAGAATTCCGCGGTGGAAGTGGTGGTGGGCGCGTATGGTGCTCTGGGGGAGCCAAGGCAGGCAACGGCGAAGGCGACGTCATGGCTGGGCGGACTAGGGTTGCAGCGGCAGTGGCTTGCGGCTGCAGCAACTATCACTACATGTGGATATTGTGGTATGGGAAAGAACAACGGTTTTTTCTTTGGGACTGGGATGGTGTTGATGATGATGATGTTATACATGGCCTGGTACAAGGCGCAGCATGGCGGAGGACACGGCAGAGGGGCAATGTGGGGTAGCAGCAGGGCAGCAGGGCAGCAGGGCCCCAGGTGGCTTAGCCTAGCAGGAGCCGACTGCAGCATCCAGGCAGTCACGTGATGAAACAATTGTTGAGGCTGTGACATTGCAGGTAAACATGTGTTTCATGGACATGGCGTGGTGGACTAGGAAAAACAGTTGTGATTGCAGGCATAGGCCGTCATCAAAAATGTACACGACGTGTGCTATAGCAGGCAATGATTAGCAGCCATACCGTATTAATGGTGGAGGTGATGAGCGGCGGAGATTGGAGCCAAGACAGGCAACGCTCGTGCATGTGGACAGCAAGAGCGGCGACAAGCGTCGTGATGACGACGAGGACGAGGACGAGGACGAGGATAGGCATGCTGGCGAGACGGGCCTTTGAGGGGATACTTAGTACGATGGGCGGAAGACAAACGCGGCTTGGCAATAAAAGGACATGTGGGACGAGTCGTGTAGATAGCAAAGCAGTTAGTCGGGTGTGCTTAGGTGCGACGAGACAACAGTAAAGCGGCAGCTAAGAATAACCTCCAGCGTTTGCGGGTCTGCTTGTCCAGTGTTTGGGAATGGGGTTCCTGAGCGACGGCGTGGGCGCCACCACTGCTGCACCTGCACCTGCACCTGCAGATGGGACGGGTGGTGGCTACTAGTAAGTAGTAGTAAGTAGCATGCATCCGGCCAACCGGCCAACCGGCCAGACGACGGGCGACGGGCGACGAGTACCGTGGGACGCGGCCATGTTATTCTCCGATGTGATTGCATGTCTAGATACGGAGGGCGATATTCATGGGGCCTATATGGTGTATACAATGTACATGTTATACAATCATCTCATCCACCGACGCACATGCATAGCAGCATCGGTATTGGGACGCTGGTTCGCTGACGGGCAGCCGCGTCCATGGCCCTGCCGGGGGCGGATCCTGCTATTCCTGGACGTGTTATCTCGCTTGTGCACCAATCAGTCCTGCCAGCCCTGTCCCCATGTCTCGTGCTCGCTGCCTCGCTGCCTCAGTCTCCCTCTCTTTGTCTCCCTCTCCCACGCCCACAGAGGGCCCGTTCCCGTCGCCGATTGCAGACGCCAACAATCCCTTTGCTGCCGCTACCGCCTCCTCCTCCTCCCTCTCCCGTCCACCTCCCAAAAGGCCCTCGTGTTTGCGCGACACCCTTCACGCCCGTCACTCCTTTGCCCGCTGACGCTTCCATGCTGCGTCCTTGAAGCCTCCCCTTTGCGCGCGTGTGTGTGTATATGCCCAATTCGGCTGCTTGTCACCTCGCCTCGCCCACACACTGACCGCCAGCCCGCCAGACCCCATTGCTTCGCCGCTGACCAGGCTTCCGCTCCTTTCTCGCCATTCACTCGCTTGTGTTTGCCATCGGCCTCCATTGACTGGATCCCTTGCCTCGTCTGCTCTAATTCCGGACTTTCAACTTTGCTACGCTCCTTTACCTGCAGGAAACATTGAAAACATCAGAAACATTAAAAACAACAACACATGTTCCGCCGATATATCCGCCTTACCACCACCACCACCACCACCACCACGCCTGCATCATTGGCCCTGGCCCTCTAGCTTTGGTCACATTGCCGCGACTTTATGGACGGTCCTGCCAACCCCACCCTCGTATCGAGAATTCATTCGCGCCACAGTTACCAAGCCCAACAGGCTCCCCAGCAGAGGCTTCCTGCACCCAACCAGCCTCAGCCACACGACCAATTCCTTCCCCCAGGACCTGACGCCGGACCCAGAAGCAGAGAGAGTATGAGCAAAGGCCATCGCTTCTTCCACCGTCGCGCTGTGCTGGACAATGTCGAAATCGTCACAGTCCTTGCTACAGTCGACGAAGCTGGCAATGTCATCGCCCAGGAAACGCTGCCACCTGTACCACCACCATCTTTACCAGATGTAATCGCTACCACCGCCGCCGCCATGGTTTCTGCCACGCCAGTCGCTCAGCCAGTTCAGCTAGCGCTTCCTTCGGTTGCGCCTGCTCCTGCTCCTGCTCCTGCTCCTGCTCCTGCTCCTGCGCCTGCGCCTGCGCTACCATCTGTGCCTGATACTGCGCTGCCCATACCCGATACTGCGCTGCCTGTGTCCGATACTGCATTGCCTGACACCGCACTGCCTGTACCTAATCCTGCGATTGCGGCACTCGTACCCGACCCTGCACTACCAACCCTGTCTGCTCCAGCGCTGGCGGCTGTACCTGTTCCTGTTCTACCATCTGTACCAGCAGTACCGCCGTTTCCCACCGATCTCGTCGTCCCAACTGTCCCAGCGTATCCTTTTCCGTCGCTGAATTATGTCGCCCAACCCGTGGTTACATCTACTTCTAGTGCTTCACAATCCTCGATTGGAAGCACTGCCACGCCATCTCTTCCCTCTGCTATCAACTCGGCCGCCAATACAACCCTATCATGTAAGCATGCCGTATTTCTGCATTTGTTCTCCACTGACTCTGACAGCTACCTCATCATTGTTGTCGTCTTCTATATTGGCCACTTTTGATAGCATCTCGGCCTCTTCCACAACAGACCTTGTTGTATCAGTCAATGCCATCCCAACGCGCTCACCCTCTGGTTCACAGTCTCTTCCTGCTTCTACAAGGACGTCACTCACACAGGCAATAATCTCCTCACAGTCGGCTCGCAGCATTGCATCTGCCTCGAGTGTCCCAACTATCTCGAGTGACCCGACTACAACCGCCAATTATGGCGGCTGGGGCGGTAATGCGCCTGGCACTGGAGGAGCCTCTGCTCCAATTACATCAGCTACGTCGACCGCTGACGCCGGCTCCAGCCCTAGTGCTCTTGAAACGCCCAAAGTCGTTGGTAGCGTGTTAGGGAGTCTTGCCGGAGTTGCCCTCATCTTGGCCTTGATATTGTTTCTTTTGAAACGCCACAAGCAGAAGCGAGGCGGTGCTCTACAGCTCACTGGCGACGATCACCACCAGGAAGGTAACCGGTCCATGACCCAGGCGCCTGCCCCAAGCAGCGCCCTTGTCCCTATCGCCTTTCTTAAACGCTTTTCTGGTATGTCTGGCAAAACGGCCGAGACTAGCACGAGCGCTGGTGAGCGGAGCTTTCAACGAGTGTCGGGCCGCAAGTTGCCATCTGCATTCAGTGAAGGCATGACGTCCGATCAATTCTCTCGTGGAGGCACAATGTCCGGTTCGTCATTCTACCAAGACGACCATGGCCTATATGGCGGCACAGCTCTATCTAAAGAGATGGGCAAGGAGATTGGCGAGAGTTCTGCCCCACGCGAATCAGGACAGATGAATTTTCGACCTAGCCCTGCGAGAACACCCATCATCCGCCATCCCGACGATGTGAACCCTTTTGCAGATCGCCACCACCTCAGCCCGCCACATTCTCCTGTCGGCGAACTGCCTCCTAGAGGTACGCTCGGAAGAAGCTTGCCCTCGGCCGACGGGTCGCGCTCAAGCAAATTCACCGAGAATGTTTGAACGATCTGTTAGCCTCTGCTTCTCTGTTTACTCTTTGTTTATACCTTATTCACGACACGCATGAAAATGCACATACTGTTTGGTTTTTTGGGCTTGCCTGCCTGCACCTCACAGCTGGTTTTGGGTCGGCCATCTAGTCTCAGTTATACCCCTTGGATTTTTTGTCGGACAATGGCCTTCCTCGCTCATCCTCATACTGTCCCTAATCCGGTCACCCCATGCTGGTTTGGCCCGATAAAAATAATGTCTTGCCTTTTTTTGGTTTCTTTGAACTACGCTTCTGTTCCCGTTTACTTTGAACGTGTGTTTTGTTTTGTTCGGCGTGTTCCATTCTCTGACGACTATCGCTTTTGGGCCCCGGGCTTAGGAGCGAAATGCGGTTGTTTCCATACCCTTTTGGCGTTGTTCAAGCTGAGCAAACACTGCTCCAGTTCTATGCCTCCCTTTTTTTTGTTTAAAACTGGTCTTACATGCACATATGTATGCGTGTGTGTATTTATTGTCTTTCTGGAAGGACTGTCCTTTGATGGATAGGTGGGCGTGTGAATATGGATTCGTACCATGTTAGTGTATCTGAGAGGGTGAAGGCTAGGGGTCTAGTTGATACAATGTGATCAATAGAGTCTCTGTCACGCCTTTAAAAGTATGGTTTTACTTTGTTCAATATGTTTTCTCAATGCTGTGATTATTGAGATTTTAGCTGTGTATTACGATTAGTCCAAGTGACGTTTTCTGAAAGAAGACACGCGATCTAAGTACATAGTGTCAGGAACTTCTACTCATATCGATCAGAGCTATGCTGAGATATTCGGACTTTTTCCATCCTCAGCTACCGTTAATCACTTGATGAATATGAGAATCCTCTCTCATCTCCCTAGCAGCTAAAGCAGCCAGCAAACCAAAGCAGATAGAGAAGCTAGGTCGGCCGACAGCTCCGCCCGCCGGCAATCGCAGCAGTGGGTTAAGGTCGAACAACAAACAGATAGAGTAAGCAGAGCAGGTCGGATCAGCCAGCAATCACAAACAGCAACTAACCCCATATCACCTAACTACCCTAAACACTTTAACCACCATTTCCAACCATTCCCACTCTACACCCATACCACCCCTTCCCCTCGCAATGTCTACATCTCTCTTTTCACCCGCATACCCAAGCCATCCCTCCCTCCTCACCTCGCCTCTTTCTCTCTCTCTCTCTCTCTCTCTCTCTCTCACCCTTAAAAATACCCCCCCCCCAGCAAACCTTATCCACTCCCTGGTGCTGTATAGCACCGAGTAACACCACCGAGGGGTTGCCATGTTACTTACAAATCCATCATCATCAGTATTTTATGTATGAGGATCTAGATTTTTGACTTTAGTTATGCATCATCATCATTATCATCGTCGTCGTCGTCGTTCGAATTCTTAGGCTTGTTGGGGTTGACATGTGAGGTAGAACTACACGGAACTATGCTTTGCTTATTGATTTTTTGTGCTTCTAGTATATGACTTTGATGGCCTTTTTCTTTTTTTTTGGAGGGGTTGACTGGTTAGTTTGGCTGGGTGGCTGATGTTAATAGTATCGGGGATGATGGATGGGATAGATGGATCTAGGCGTAGGTATATCTAGATAGATGGAGAGTAGTGTATATATTCTTGTGAATTATGAGAATGCATCAATGCGATGATTGTTTTTTTCTTCTCCCGGTGATTGAATGGCTTCAGAGAGAGAGAGAGAGAAAGAGGTGGGGGAGTTGGATGAGCTGAAGAGAGAAAAAAAAAGCGCTGTATTTGTGTCTACACTACTCGATTTTCTTTTGGCTACCTTTGTGGCTTGATTTTATG
Organism: Bipolaris sorokiniana ND90Pr; assembly: GCF_000338995.1. Classification (NCBI taxonomy): domain Eukaryota; kingdom Fungi; phylum Ascomycota; class Dothideomycetes; order Pleosporales; family Pleosporaceae; genus Bipolaris; species Bipolaris sorokiniana. Next base: position 849,624 of record NW_006911908.1, on the reverse strand, counting down.
TGGGGGATACAGAAACGATATGATACTTGTTGTGGAGGTACAGCAAGGGGGAACATATGCGAATGACCTAGCCTACTCAAGTTTTATGCGAATTGGTTTTGGTGTTACAGGGTATCAGGTAGAGTCTTGATTTCCTTACCCGTACACGGAGACAGTGGGAAAGGGAAAAAATGTGGGTTTGTATGCATGCAATGTGAGGTACTGACGATGTCGGTGTGGGGCTGCTGTCGTGGTGGTTGTGCGTTGTACGTGCAGGTAAGACAATGATAAGGGCACGCTTGTTTGCTTTTTGTGCGTCTGAGGTAAATGCCAACCACGTGTTGCACAATCTTCGAACCAGCAAAGAAGAAAGACATGTTGTGCAAGCCGACATCGTACATGTGCTTAAAGTTTGAAGCAGAGTCCCAGGCAATAATACTCAACAATATAACATCCACAATCTCACGTTGGCGCAATGCACAGTTCATAACAGTGAAATCAAAGAGCGTATTATTTTCCCCCGCCCGTCCTGCAGTCATCTGCACATCTATATACCTCCAACACTCCATGCCCGAAATAAACTAGATAAAAGAACGGCTCGCCATGACTAAAGTGATAAGCAATGCATTAAATGGAAAAGCGAATGGGAAATCTATGAAGCCGCTAAAACAGAATATGAGCAAGAATGAGGGTGGCGAGAAAGAGAATGCGAACCGCACGCATAAGTTAGTATAATGCAAAGTATGATGATTGTGGGTGACAAGAGATTAAGAGAAGAAGAAAAAAAGGGGGGAAGTATGATCCACCCCGCAGTTTTGCAAGGTAATGAACAACGCCATGATGTGCATGCTATACGCAAACTCAAAAAAAGCAACACTCTTCTTTTCTTGGACCAGCAATCCTCGACTTTTGTTAAACCCACTAAGTTCGTCACGGGAACCCTTGAGACCAGTGTCATCTCCCATACAAGCCGTCTGCTAACGTCATAATACGTATATATTCATAGAGCAGAAAGAGGCAAGGCAGGAAGAGCCGTGTGAGTGGGAATAATAGCAAGGTGGCTGGTGACCTCGACTCCAAACACGATCTTGACTGCATGCGTGCAGGTCAAACTAGAAACGTCTCACTTGGATCCGACGAGCAGTTCAGATCCTGGCACATTGTGGCCAAAGTCCAGGATCAGCGTTCGGCCGTCTTGACTCGTAGCCACAACTCGCCTATAATCGCTCTTAGCAGATAGAATCCAGCTCGTTGTCCAGTTCTTGTATACAGCATATGTCTGACCGGTTTCGTAATCAGAGACTTGGATGCTCTGGTCGTATGACCCTGATACAATGCGTCCGTTGAAGGCGTCGAGGAAAAGCGAACGAACAAGGCCGTCATGCTTGACCCTGCTGTGCACAAGCTCGCCGGTAGACGCATCGAACTTATAGACAACGTGGTCGTTGCCTCCGGCGAGCACGTACTTGGCATCATCAGAAAACTCGACAGCAGCAAGGCCACGGTCTTCGGATGGAAAGTCCTTGATTGAGACACCAGTCTCAAGGTTCCACAGCTTGGCTACACCGTCACCGCTGGCAGAGACGAGGAAGTTGCCTCGAAGCTGTACAGCGTTGACAGGGCCTCGGTGGCCCTTGAGAGTGCGGAGACAGCTGCCAGTCTTGCGGTCCCAGACCTTGATCATGGCGTCCTTGGAGCACGAAATGATGTACTTATCGTCGAGGCAGACATCCAAAACACCAGCTTCGTGACCACGCAGCCTGTACATGGGGACGTATTCCTCGCCTGTGATATCCCAAACAATGCAAGTGTAGTCTGAAGAACCAGTGACCATGATCTCGCTATCGTACTGGAGGCAAAGAATGGACGCGTCGTGGTAATCAGCGGGGACTGTGTAGATGTCGTTGCCAATCTTTGTGCCGTTCATCGAAGCGTTGCTGATAACACGCTCTGGTCGCTCCTCCATAGGTGGAGGGGTGTTGGCGGTTGGACGGTGGTTAGGGCCGCCGTATACCTTGATGCACTTGTACGTCTGGAGGTCCCACACACGGATGGTGCGGTCACGGGAGCCGGTGATGGCCTTGTTCTCGTCAAACTGGCAGCAATAGACGCTATCTGTGTGGCCGTTCAAGTAAATGGCAGCAGGTGTGCCTGCCTTCCATCGGGCGTCAATTGTGGCTCTTGCCTGGAACATCTTCTTCCAGTCTTGTGCAGGTGCTGGGTTTCCGCCCGCCATCTTGCCAGTGCCCAGGCCGCCCATTTGGATTGGCGCAGGTGAGACGTGTACTTCGGGCTCGTGCTTGCGGAGGAAGACATTACGCCAGACGTGGGGTGACGCGGCATGCTCGTTCCAGCTGCGCGATACCCGCTCAGCACGGACAAGCGAGGCAGCGTCGAGGTTGGAGAGAACAGTGGTAGCGAGTTCGGCTGGGAGACGCTGGAAGGGATCGACTAGGGTGGTTAGCGAAGGTCGGCTGGCGAGTGGATGCAACAACTCACTCATCTTCTTCTCGGTGACGCTATCCGCCCGAACAATAGGCGATGCACACGTCATGTCCACGCCGCTCTCGTTGTCCTTTATGTCGTCATCACGCGATGAAGGAATAAGGCCATCGAGAAAGCTTCGCGTGTGCTCTTGCTCGCGGCGAAGCTGATTTTGTCGGTCCTGGTTGGCAGCGGCGGCCGCTTGTCGTGCTGCGGTGCCGGGAATGGCTTGGCTGGGGTACGAGACTGGGGCGGCAAAGACAGTCTTTGTCATGTCGGCTGACGATGAAGAAGCATTGGGGCGGCGGCGCATGCTGCTCAGTCGCCGAAAGGGAGCAAAGGCCTTTGAGCTCGACGAGGCGGATTGTGGCTGCATTTGGAAGACGGGGATTCCAGAGTCTTGGTGCACCAGGGGCATGCGTGGTTGATCGGCGCTGGGCTTGGACAATGCTGAGCTCGACGAGGGCAGGGACTCGAAGAGGGAGTGAATGGAACCGCGGCGGCGCTGTGCAGGTGTCGGCGAAGAGACTGACGACATTCGCCTGCGTGTCTTCTGGCGTGTGAAGCTTCCGGCAACGGCACCAAAGGCGCGCGAGAAGGAGCTTGTCTGCGAGTGCTGTGAAGAGCCGTCAATGGACATTGTGGCTTCGTTCACTGCGTCGAGCATGTTGGTGTCCTTGATATCGGAATGATAGGGGGCCGGGAAGGTCTGTGAAATGGTCCGCTTCATTGTGTGGGGCGGCGATGAAGGGATAGGGGTCGTGGTGTTGTTGGTATTGTTAGCAGTGGCGTGTGTGTTGTTGGTGGTGGTATTGGCGCTGCTGGGGGTGGAGTGGCTTCCAAAGTTCGTGGTGTTGGCAGCGCAGGAGGAGGATTCAGCGTCTACGTCGGAAGAGGTTTTGGGTCGATGCGACAGGATAGACTGCCTGCGATACATTGGAGGCGTGTCGGCCGGAGCGGGTAAGAGTTGCGGTGAGGATGAGACCGAAACAAAAAGCGAGGCGTAATGTCACAGCAGTAGTAGCAGCGTTAGCAACAGCAGCAGAGACGGGGAAACAGGGAGCGTCGTCGGGCAGGCTAAGGAGAGAGCAGCAACGAGCAGGGTAGGGCGGAGACGGGGCCGGGTAGAGAGCGTGCACAACCACGAAGGCGCGGCGAAATGAGGGTGAAGGAAATTGTAGCGGCAGAGCAAGGATACGGAACAAGGGCGGAGCTCACGGGCAGACGAGCAGCATAAGTAAGAAAAGAGTAAGTAGAGAGAAGACTAGCACGAGGCGAACGAGGGCAGATGGGCCAACGAAGTGGAAGCAGACAGCCAGATTCCGTCGCACCGCTGTGCTTGCTAGTGCCAGCCGATCATAACACAACGACGGCGGCGACAAGTGTCTCGCGGCTCCACCCCTGGCAATTTGCTGCTCATGCACACCACAACACCATCATCACCGCCATCACCGCCATCACCGCCACACCCATTGCCACCCTCTCGGCCTTCTTGTTCTTCTTCTACTCATTCTTCTTCTTCTTCTGCCGCTGCCGCTGCCGCTGCTTCCGCTACTGCTGCATCCATTGCTACTTCCATCGCCACTGCCACCCACCACTACTTCTTTCACCTCTACCTACTATTCCTGGCACACTTCCCCCCTCCCCACCCCTTGCTTCTTCATCGCTTATCATCCTCCCCTCCCCTCTCTCCCTTCTCCAACACAACCCCCCATCATCCTCCACATCCCGGCCTCGCTGCAACACTACCACCCTCTTGCTACCACCGCCGGGCACGCCCGCCCTGCGACGGTTTTGGGCTGAGTCGCGTCTACACCACTCGAAACCAAACCACTCGCACTCAAACATGCCGGCTGCCGCTCCACCCGCACTAACAATACCCGGCTTCTACCGCTTCGTCTTCTTGTGGATAGAACCATGTTCCATTCTACTCGGCGCCGTGTATGCAGCATGCTTCCAGACGACCTACCTGGACCTTACCATGCACGCCCCAAGCGCCCCAGATGCACTCGTCCCCATCCCAACAAAAATCGTCCTGACTCAATTGGCAAACATGTATCTCGGCCTTGCTTTTCTCGAAGCCTCAGTCCTGCGCGCCACTCCAGACATCAAAGTTTGGAAAACCTTTCTCATCGGCCTGCTGCTCGCCGATTTTGGGCACCTGTACACGGTGTTGCCACTCGGCGCCCACATTTACTGGAGCTTCTGGCACTGGAATGCCATTGACATTGGCAACATCCCCTTTGTCTACATGCTGGCCGTGACGCGCATCTGTCTGCTTCTTGGTGTTGGCTTCCAGCACCCCCATGCACGCCCAAAGCCAAAGACGCCCTGATGGGGGGCAACTGCAACGAGCCGCGGCAATCTTAGCGAAATCGCCGTACACACCTAGCCGTCTTGGGCCACTGCATTCGGCTCGTCTTGGTTAGCATGATCATCGCAATTTCCAATCTCCACAAGCGTATTTTATCACAAACACAAAGTCCCGCCCGCTTACTAGCATCTCCCCTATAATATACCTAACCATCCCCGACCACGTACCGCTACCCAAGATTCTCGCAAGCTGGCTACACACCCGAGCAGAACCAGATGCTCATTCTACCCCAGACCCACCCCTTAGACCCTGTCCATGGTCATGTCTCACCAACCACTACCATTCTCACCGCCCAAAGCCTTGCCCTCACCGCTCAGGTCACTTCCCATCTCATACTACTGTGTCCGCAAATAGCAGCTTTTCCGCACGACACATGTTTAGCATTTCCACGACGTCTCTTACCGTCCAACGCTACCTTTTCACAGCAAGGCGCTGACACATCTTCATCTTGCCGTGCAAGTCATCCTCGCAGCATGACCCGCGTGGCGTCCCCTTGCACCCCAGCTCGCCGAGAATAGCTCCTCGCATCCGTCATTGCGCCATGCGATTCCCTCTGTTGGTTCCCTACATGTAGGCCGATAGTCAAACCTAGACAGCACAGGTAGGTGGACAGTAGGTACATACTCCAGCATCTAGTGTAAGTCGCCACTCGGCCATGCATGCGCTCAACGTCATATCGCCCAAAGATTTTCTTTTTTCTTTCTTTTTTTCTTCCTCTTCCGCCTTCACATCCCGCAACCTAAGTGTAGTAGTATAGACTGTTGGTGTGCACCTTGGGCAACATCACCTCGATCTTTTTTCTCCGATACACACTATGGAGGCGTTCATCCCTTGTCGTTGGGACATGCAATGCAACCAAACCAAGGGGAGGTGCCCGTCGTACCATGGTACCAGTTAGTGCATGTATGTAAAGGCAAACCGCTTCGCTTGCTTTCACTCGTGGGACATGTGGGCTTGTCGCACCGTGTCAAAACCACGCCATTTCTCAACAAACACATATGGCACGTGTACCATGGTTGAACCTCAGGGTCTTCGCCGACCTCGAATTAGAGGCAAGGCGACGTTCTAGTCCCACGGAGCCAAAAAGACGGGTCATGTGGCATTTTTGCCCCCCCTTTGACGATTGCGGGGCGAACCACCCGCTCGTCATGGCTCACGAACCCCGCGCTGTTTGCCAGCGTCAGCAAACCTTTTGCTCACATCACCCATCTTGCATCCCACGCGGAAGAAAAACATGGCAATCATTCGCTTGGCTTGCCCAAACGGTCCGTTTTTCGGTCGTTTGTTGCGTCACATATCCCTTTGCCAATTGCATCCATGCACCCAACCTGCAACGGTCTTTTGAGGAAATTTTCTTTCTTTCTTCTTTGCTTCTTGTCTCATCTTTGTTTTCCTTTGTGCGTTGGTCGTGGCTCTTGCACGTATAATAATGACGTCACCATCTCACGGCTCTTTTGGCCGTCGGTCGGAAAACCGCCATTCGCGTCGGTTTTATGTGTGTGTGTGTGTGTGTGTGTGTGGACCGTATGTAGTACTTCGATAAGAATCCTACCAAGCCGGGCCTATGTGCCGTTTCCGCTGCCGTTGCCCGTTGGCGAATGAAGGAATTACCATCACTACTGTATTTTCATGTAACCGTTGTCATCTACATAGTAGCTGAATACACCTACTCTACATCCGAAAACTGTATACAAACTGTACTTTACCTGACCTCTACCAAACAAACTCTCCTCCCAAACTCCATACCTACCACCCCATCTCTTCCCCCTCCCCAATTCCCACCAACACAATGCCCTCTCGGTGTACCCAATCTCACACCTCTCCACTCTCCTACATACATACTTCCAAATCACGATTACTCTTCCCCCCCCTCCCCCAACACACCACCACACATTTACATCCACCCCCGGATCCCCATCCCCATCCCCTCCCCCATTCCTCCATCCACCAATTACCTTCTCCCATCCCGCTCTCGATCCCGCTCTCGATCCCACTCTCATCCTTGCTACCACAACCCCTCACTCCCTTGTCCTTGTCCAACTTGACTGCGAGTACATACTCTAGTCCATCGCCACACATGTTACATACGCAATACCCGAGTTGTAGCGCATACATCGGCATTGGCATGATCTAGGTTATCCCGACGTGGATTGCATATGTTGAATGGGTTGATTGAGGGTGGTGATTGGATGATAGAGAGAGAGAGAGAGGCATGGGTTTGCTTTTGCGGTATGGGGAAACGCGATTGCGATCGCAAGGGAAGGGGGGGGGAGTGGAGAGACATTGTTAACATGGACGATGAGGGAGGTTCGTAGGTACATGAGTAGAGGGGAAAAAGAAAGGAGGGAGAGGAGGAGAGGGGGGGGGGATATGGTGCGCGGAAGATGTGAGTGGCGAAAAAGGAGTTTTCGTTTTCGTTTTTTTTGGGGAGGGGGATAATCGAAGTGGTATCATAGTTTTCTAAACCTAGAATATTTGCCAAAAATATTTCCCACAGGTTGTTGCATGGAACATTGAAGAGACGACAGTTAAACATTGGGATATATTGGGGATATCGATTGACGTGGAAAACAAGCACGCAAAAAAACAACAATATTGTTACCACCGAAAAAAAACCAGCAAGAAATCAAGATGATATAGTGAGGAAAATATGATGAACTTTGCGGAAACCACAATAACCCCCACAATGAAACACCGAGAGAATGAGTGCCAGTTTATATTCGCATTTCCACTCGTATAGCAAAAAAAAAAGGTTTAAAGCAAAGGAGTGCACACACAACCCATAAATTTCGCATTTCCCCATGAACTCTGGACGGTATCTCGGCCGTAAAACAGCTCAAATAGAAAGAAGAGAGAAAGAGCCTCCAAAAACTCCATACATCCAAGTAAATAGAAAGAATGCGGGGGAGCGGGTGGGTGGGTGGAGAAACCAAGATGCATGTAACAGGAGAAAGTGGTAATACATTGGCGTAATAGATTATAAAAGAAAGAAAAAAAAGGATTGGCCCAAAAGCGATGTAGAAATTCCGAAAAACACACACGCACTGAAAAAACTTTGCATATGAAAATTGGGCAACGCTAGTAGAAGAAAGGACAAGAAATAAAAAGCCTCCCAAGATATAAAATTTTCAAAAATCATACACCTACAATAGGTGCATCGAGTGTTCCGCCCATACTATCCATAGTCTTCTCGAGCATGTCGAGATCCATCATCGTTCCATTTCCATAGTCGGGAAATAACATCATATCCTCGCTGTCCATGGGAGGAAGCATGACGCCGAGGTTTTGCAAGTCTTCCGATAGTTGCAGGTCCACCGGAAGTGCGTCGCCGTACATGCCGACGGCCCAGGCGTCAGGCATGTCCGCATCCTTAAGATCAATGCTAATGACAAGGTTGTCATTCTCCGAAATATCCGATTGCCTCGTAGACGGCGTGTCCTTGGAAGACGACTCGGGCGTAGTTGACGGTGAGGCAGGCCGAGACCGAAGCGCCCAGGCGTTGTCCTCATCCTTAAGATCAAGCACGGTAAAAGGCCCATTCGCATCCAGAGCTGCAAACGTATCTTCGTACGAACAATCGAGAAGCGACATGGGCAGCAGTGGCTGTTGCTGTTGCTCCTCTTCCTTTGCCGCTGGTTCCGACGCTGCCACTTGCTGCTCCTTTGGTACAGACTTGGGAATGCTGACTGGCGTGGCCTTGCCTCGCGCACCTGAGCCAGGAGTAGTCACCTTAGTCATAGTTTGCGGCGTCTTCAGTAGATTAGACGACGGCGAGTCCTTGATCCCAGTCTGTGTGGGCACGCGCGCCATGGCCGAGGCTGTTGCTGTTTGTCCGACAGGTGTAGCAGCGTTCTGCAAAGCACCAGGAGTTTGCTCAGTCTTGATGTTTTGCGGCGGTGCTCGCAGGGTAGCTGGGGCTGCCTTTGGCGTCGACTTGGAGGCATTAGGGTCCGTCTTCGCTTCGCCAGTCTTTTGGTCAATGTCGAGGTATTCAGCCATGGAGTCGAGAGCGAACTGCATCGGGTTTTCGACCTTTGCGTGTATTTGGCTGTGCAAGTCGAGTTCGGCCTGGGTATCAAAGCCCCGTACAGAGTATTCACACGTCGTATCGTTGCATCGGAATGTCGGTCGTTGTGGTACTTGCTTGTCAGGCGCTGGCTGCCTCCTGAGTTCAGGCGAGTTGCCTGAGCTGATGTGAGGAGAGGCCCTGGCAGCAGGTGTCGATGATTGGCTGCCTGCTTCGAGCTTCGCACGCTTCTTTTCAGGTAACACGAGGTTCGTGACTGGTCTTGCTCCCTCAAAGTAATGCGCGGCTCCATGGCCGGGGTCGGCGCCAATGGCGAACGGTGGTCGGTCGGTCGTAGGGGCGGACGGGGCCTTTTGGTTGCGGTTTTGTTGTTCTACGATCTTCAGATTTGCAGCATTAAGTTGGGCAGGCGAGGCATTCGAACCCTGAGGCTGGGATTGCTGGGCAGCTGGGCCCTGACCCTGTGTTTGTTGCTTAACCTTCTCCTGAATCTTGATGACAAACTTAAATATCGTGCTCAAATGATTCTTAAATTCTTCGATTGTCAGTGTCACCTGAGGATGCAGAGTGCCATCGGCCTCGTTGATTTGCTTAAACAAAAGCGCGCGCGATCGCATGATTTGACGAATGACTGGTTCGGGCTCGTTGGTATCGTACGAGGCATGGAAGATGCGAAGTGCTTGGTCCGACTGCTTTAGGCGTTGGAACTGTTCCTTTAGCGATTTCTGTAGAGCGGTACGTGCTGCCGGTGGCAGTGCGATTGGCTGCTTCGCGGGTATACTCTTCTCCACCTCCTCCATCATTTGCTTAAACTGCCGGATGCGTGCAGGATCACTCATTCTCTGCCGAAGCTCCTCAGAATTGAGCATGCCGCCGCGCTGTTGTTGCATCTTGTTGTTGGATGCATCCTGGGCTTTCAGCAACTGCGCTCTGTACTGCGCGTGTTGTGCGGGGGTAAGCTTAGACATTTGCTCTTGCGTGAGGTTAAGACCAGGCTGAGATTTTGAAGACGCCATAGGGAGAGCTTGTGGAGTCGTCTCATTACCAGACTCCATTGTGTCCTCATGTGACCTCTTCGTACCCTTGTTCACAGTATTGTTGTTATTGGCATTATTGTTAGGAAGCGACTGTGTGGGTTGTGCTTGCTGTGGCTTCATCGCTGGTTTGGGCTGGGGTGTCGCTTGTGTTTGCGGTTGCGCCGCAGGTGGTCGGTTGGGCTGATGCTGTGGTTGTTGCTGCGCACCCATGGGGACGGCAGGTTGGGCTTGGTTACGTTGAGCTTGTTGGTTGAGCATGGCGGATTGCTGCTGCTGTTGTCTCTGCTGTTGAAGGTTCTTCATCCTCATGGAGATCATAAGGCCGCGCAGTTGGTCGTCTGGCAGGTTGGCTTGTGGCTGACCAACCATCCTTGCGCGGAACTGCTGCAACTCTTGAGGAGTGACCTGAAGTGCCGCCATGTTCTGTATATTCGGCTGCTGCTGAGGTGTCCTGACAGGGCCTTGATTCGGGTTGATCTGACCTGGCGGGACGAGTCCCTGGCCAGGCTGTGGTGTCGGATGGACGCCAGCGACGCCATTCGACTGCCTGACCATATCTTGGAAGTGTAGAACTTGCAACATGAGTAACTTTTGACCGTCGACACCAGGCACTAAAGCAGGGTTCTGACTAGCCCAGGCTTTGAGCTGTTGCCAAGTTCTGACGTCTGGTGGAAGGCTCTGTCGAATTTGCGCGTTTAGCACGTTGGGAGGGAATGGCTTAGGATCGGTGGTATGTATAATTCCAGGATTGGCACGGAGCAGGTTGGATGCAGCAGCAACACGTTGTTGCTGGTTCGGCATAGGACCGCGCTGGGCACCCATGGGATTTTGAGGACCAGTACCAGGTGGTGGCTGTGCGAGATTCATACCAGGTCGAACCATAGCCTGCATGTTAGGTCCGCCAAGCATTTGACCAGCAACGCCAGGCTGGAGTTGTTGCTGTTGTTGCTGCTGCTGCTGCTGCTGTTGCTGGTTGAAGGCCATGTTTGGCTGGCCTCCATTCGGCTGTCCAGTTGGGAATGCTCCGTTGGGCATACCGCCGTTATTCCTGCGCAGATTCATCATGTAGCTCTGGAGGATGACGCGGAACTGGTGCTCTGGCACCTTGAGTAGCTGTTGCTTTACAGAGGCATCCAGGTCAGGGGGCATCATGCTCATGCGGACTTGATCAGTCAGTGGTTGTTGGTTGGCCTGCTGGACAGCAGCAGCTCTTTGCTGCGCTTGCCGCATGAGCTCAGTCAGGTTTGGATCCGTCTGCCCAGGCTGCGGTGTCATAATAGGGACATGAGCTTGGGGTGGACGTTGCTGCGGCGTTCCTGGAGGGCCTGGTTGACCTGGTGGAGGCATTGGTCGGTTCAGCATAGGCATGGCAGGACTGGGCTGCTGGGTGCCCTGCGAGAGGTTCAAGCCGCCAATCTGGCCTTGCAGCAATTGATTCTGCTGATTACGCGCTGCTTGAGCTACTTGCTGTTGGCGCTGTTGTTCTAATCGCGCCTGCACCTGAGCTTGAGCATGTGCTTGTTGTGCTTGCTGTGCTTGTGCCTGGCGGTGAAATGCTTCTGCCTGGCGCTGTGCCATGGCATTTGGAGCTTGGCCAGGCTGCGGATTCTGACCTTGAAATCCACCCATTTGCCCACCGTTGTTTGGGTTGTTGCTCGCAGGTACTACAGTTGTACCTTGGTCCTGGCTTCGCATGGCCTCCATTTGCCGATTGGCAATTTCAGTGAAATCGAAATCCTGATTGGCTTGGCGCTGATTCATATTCATCTGCTGTCCCTGCATGCGGTTCTGCTGAGGTGTTCCCTGCATGGCGACATTATTCTGGCCAGCTGCGGGCTGATTCAGCGCGCCCCTTCGGTAGAGCATCTCAGCGTGCTGACGAAAGCGGAGGAAGAGGGGGTTGATTCCTTGGTTGAGTAACTGCTGCTTCTTGTCTTCAGGCCAGGCACGGACATCGTTCTCAAACTTGACGCGAACCTCCTCTTTGCAAGTATCCATCAACTTTTTCGCAAACTGATTGATAATTAACTGTTCCTGTCGTGTTTGCTGCTGATTGGGTTGCATGTTTGGTTGCTGGGCGTTTTGACCTTGAGCCATGTTGACAGGGTTGGCTCCGTTGACACCCATGGAGGACTGGCCTTGTGTCATGGGGACAGGAGAAACTTGCATGGGGCGCTGAAGCTGAGCGTTTGGAAATGCTGGGTTGAACTGTTGTGGTTGGGGCTGGCGCGCGCCTTGCTGACCCATCTGATTCATCATGTTCATCTGGGCTGGAGTCATGCCGTTCATGGCGTTGTTCATGTTGTTTGGCATGCCGCCCTGGAGGCGCTGCAGCTGCTGTTGCCGTGCGGTCGTCATGACGATGAGTTTCTGCTTGATTTGCGAGAGGTACTGTTCCTTGGAAGCGGCGGACATGAAGTTTTGCGTTTCAAACTGGAGGGCGGCTCGCATCGACTCGACCTCTGGGATATCGGGCTTGAGGAGGCGGTACTGGGTGAAGAACTGCAGAGCGAGCTGGCCGCGCTCGTCGGGCGACGTCGTCTGCTGCCATCCTGTTGGGATCTTGCCCTGTTGTTGCTGGACGCGATAGTGCTGGACAAAGTGGTGAATGCCGGCGGTGGCGCGACCCTGCTGCATGCCGTTCTGTTGCATGTTTGGGTTGTTCATGGCGACGCGCAAAGGGTTAGGGACGCGCTAGCTGGCAGGCAGGCGGTGCGGTGAGCTCTAGACACGGCGGTGCGGTGCCGCAGAGGTGTAGAGAAGAGCAACACTCATGCAGGACGCGGACGAGTGATGCGGCAGACGGCAGGCGGCGGGATGGGCACGGGCGTCGAGTAGGCGAGTGAGAGGCACCACGGGCGGGCGGTGAAGATGACAGGCCTGAGGGAGGAGAGAGGGTAGTCGATGTGGGTTAGGTTGTGAGAGAGAGAGTGTGTGTGTGCGTGGACGAGAGCAGGCAGACTGTGGGGGCAGAGGAGGATGGGTGAGAGCAGGGCCAGCATGCAGCCAACACGACGAGTGAGGCTTGGGTGAAGGGTGAAGGGCAAGGGCAAGGGCAAGGGCACAGCGGCGGCAGCAGCAGCAGTAAGTCGACAGCTCGCCAGCTGCGGCTCGTTGGTGTGTGATCGACGGCGGCGTTAGCGCAGCAGCAGTCGCAGCAGTCGCAGCATCCAAGCCTAAGGCGCCTAGATTGTGTGCGGTGGCAGAGGCCGGGGGGTGCGCGTCGATGCAGACGAAAGAGGGCAGTGATACAGCGGGGGAAGGGAGGGAAATAGTGGTGGTGTGGGAGTAGAGAGGTGAGGAGAGGAGAGAGGAAGAGTAGGGCAGGGCAAGGCAGAGGACGAGGACGAGGACGCGTCGCAGGCAGGCAGGCAGGCAGGCAGGCAACGGCGGTTCTCCGAGTTTCGTCAAGGTGCTATGGTTGGCGACGAAGTGGCAGTAGCACAGCAACAGCAGCAGCAGCAGCAGCAGCGACAACAGTACCAGCAGCAGCAAGCACCAACAATGGCAGCAGTCGGGCGTGCTGGCTGAGCAGGCAGGTGCAGGGCATGCACAGAGCAAGTGCGCCCGGCGCCGTCGCACCTGCCTGCAGGGATCGCTATGCGTACTAGCCAGTCCCCCCCGTCTTCTAACGCTCAGCGATGCCTGTATTGCGCCCGAAGCGGCTTAGCGTCCCGTCTCGCCGCCGCAGCAGAGCGACGGCCATGACTGCAGCGCCAGTACATGTGTCTGCAAGTATGGCCATGTGTGTGTGTGTGTAGTGTACGTACATATGTATGTATGTTATGTATGTACATGCGTACATGGTATATCGTGTATACAAGTACCTGCTTACCACACACTCGCCCACACAGCGGGCACAGCGGGGAGCAGTGCAGCGCCAGCCCAACGGCCGTCCGCCCGTCTATTCACGACGCACCCACGCAACGCACCGAGTCACCAGCGTGACCCTGGTCGCCATCTGTGTCTGCACACCTGACGGAGTGACTGACTGACAGCCAGCAGCAGCAAGCCATCTGGGCCTCTGGGCAGCCTCCGGGCAAGCCTCCCAGCGGAAAGGCGACAGGCGCGGGCCCTGGACAGGCCGACTAGTAGCGCCTCGCAGTCCCCACCAACTCTTCCGCAGCCACCAAACTGCCCTCGTGCTGCTCACGCGCTTGCACCCGCGCCCATTCTACTAGGTTTGCCTCTTGTTTTACAACTGCTGCAACTCAGAGCTGCCTGTGCTGCCCTTGTGTCGACGCCCGTCCATCTGCGTTTCACCCTCTGCTGTGATCAAAACCCCAGTGTCAATGGCCCGCCCGCGCCCCATGGCGTCGACGATGCGCAAAAGCCCACACACGCCCCGCTCCTCGCTCGGCCGGTGATCAGGGCAAAAGTCCAATCTGCTTACCTCGCACCGCTGAAATGACCTGGACCCCAGCCCAGTCGTTCTACTAATCTCCCAAGTCGACTCCCAAGTCAAGTACCCTCCCTCATCACCACCACCTTCCCTCACAAATCACCGTCGCTGCTTCCGCCACCCGCTGCACCCTCTTCTTCCCCCCTTGCTGCCCTTCTCCCTCTCCACCACGTGGCCTCCATGCCCGCCCTTACAGCGCCTCCGTTTCGCCCAACACAAAACCACACATACTCTCGCATCCCCCCCTCCCCTGCCTTCCTTGCTCAAACACAGAAACGTCGCATCTCGCGTCTTCTTCACGCCCACCCTCAATCTGCCTCTTAGATCGACTACCCGTTGCCCTAGCGCATGGTGAAGGACTAGCATCTAACGCTAGGACGCCGCACGCCAGGAATCCACCCCCCCGTTCCGAGCCAGCAAGGCCGCTGTCAAAGCACTCGCCTCTGGTTCCCAGTTCGACGTCGATAACCACTCCCCCCTGATGTTGCTTTTTGCATGCCCCTTGCCACTTCTGCTGCTCATTGTCAGCACGCCTGCCCTTCCATCGTCAGCTTCGTTCGATCCACGTGTGCAAATGGCTGCTGAATCCTGCCTGGCCTGCCCACACTTTGGGTTCACGTCGATCCTTGGCGGCCAGTGCCTTCGCTCCCCTGCAGCCACCACCACCATGGGTTGGTCGTGATCGCCAGGGAACGAACCAAGCCAGCCATGCAGCCAATCGCATGCCTTGCCCGACACGTTTCCTGCTCGGCCACCGCTGCTTCACACCCCCACGGTCATCAGACGCCCTCGCCATCTCTGCCCCAGTGCGAATCGCCCTGTAAGTGTACACACACACACATGTACCTGTTTCCATGCTTGCATATCGCGTCATGCCTCCTTGCCCACCGCCCACCGCCCACCGCCCACGTCACGCCTCCTTCAGAGTAGAGTACCATAAACCATCCACCGCCATCACTTCACTGCTTCCCGGCCCGTCGCGGATGCCGATGCCAACTGCGCCAATCCATTCTTGCTTTGCACCCTGCTTCAGTACAAGTCTCCTCATACACCTCGTATCACTGTTCATCGCGCAACCACTCCCTGGCCCTCTTGGATGCACCGCCCTCGGATGTTGCCGAAGGCTCCACTGCCCAACCTGATGTTCATGTCAGCACTTGTCATGTGACTAATCTCAGTCAGCAACAACAGATGTAGTAGCAATCTAACACCCTTGATGCCTGCACATGTTCATGACTGCCCTTTGGAATGCCAATCCAATCTCTTCTCTCATTTGGCCATCCACCCATACCATACAGCCCCGCATTCTTATCACGCCTGACAACATCATTAGTTTAAACATAAACCTGATGTGTCCAATCGGCCTGCCAAGATGGCAGTGAGCATATAGAATTCACTACAAGCGTTACAAGCTGCACTTTCATCCAAAAAAAAACACAAGATGTAATATGAAGATATGATTGCACGCAAACAACACACGTGTAGGGCTGTTTGACCGTGTTTGATTTGGCTTGCTCTATGACTCCACTCTACTTGGGATGCACCCAATCCACAGCCATCATCTTTTCCATCATCCGATGATTAATTGACAAAGACATCATGCCGACGTTCGCATGGTAGTCGTCTATTTCTGGCCCAGAGCTGATGCGCGCTCGTCCTCGAGCTTCTGGTAGAAAGCGTCACGGTGACGAACGGCGGGGACGTGGTAGCCTTGGAACGTAAGTATCGAGTCGTGAATTTCGTTGCAGCAACACTCTTCGCGGTTGCAAGTCCAAGATGATATCACGTACCGTACCACCAGCCGTAGCCGGCAACAACGCCAATACCTGCCCTCACTGTTAGCCAAGCTCCCCAAACCCGCGCGCAACCCCATATGCCTGTTTCAAGGCCCAGAAATTATCGCGCACACACTGCAAGAGCTCTACGCACCCATGGCAACAGAGAGATCGAGCACGATCTGTCGTTTGAGCATCTGCAATCCAATCATTAGCCTCCTGCCCGCTGCTGCCCAAGACACTCAATGGCAGCACATACGCCGGTAATCGGTTTGATGGCCATTTTGAATTCGGTTTCGGGGGAGTGGAGAGTTTCGGGACGCGGGTGCGGGTTGCGGGAGCTGGTGAAGGTCGTCTGCGGGTATGCTGAAGTTGTGGTGGTTCGACGGAGAACTACTGCTGCTGCTGCTGCTGACGTAAGGCAAAGTGGCCTAGCGCCCTGCGCTCTCAGAGCTTCCGACTCAAGCACGACGCCAGCAAACAAAGTGAAGGAACAATAACATCGATCGATCGCCGAATCTCTCGCACATTCACGTCCGGTTTAATCGCAGGTGCATGCTCTTGCAGTCCATGCCATCTCTCACGCTCGACTGCGCGCCCATCGACCGATAACTTTACCATCCTCGCGTACACGCATCCGGCCTGCGACATCACCAACCCCCCCTCCCCCCCAAACACCAAACCCGGGACCACCAGCAGCATATGCCAGGCATCATACTCTCTCCCAGCGCCAGCAGCGAGGGCGCAACCGCAGGCATGAAGCGAGCGCATGTGGCGGACAACGCGCCAACACATGGGGAGCCGCAGCAGAGGAAGCGGCGAGTCGTGCATGCACTGCACCACACGCAGCCAGTCCAGCACATTGTCGACCCTGTCAGCGCCGAGTTTGATAGCTTTGGTGAAAGCAAGGACTTTTTCGACCAGCAATTGCGGCGCGCAATAGCGATACAATGCAAGAGCATGGGATTCGAGGGTGCGCGCCCGGACGCGCTGGAGCAGTTCCGGGCGCTGGTTGATTCCTGTATGGCTTCACCTTGCGACGCCAGCTGGCTGCACAGCCCATTAGAGTTTCTCAGACTGACCTGACCCAGACATGAGCCACTTTCTAAGCCAAGTGCACAAGTCCATGACCAGTTCGCGCCGCACCGAAACAGTGGCACACGACTGGATATACGCGCTTGCATCTTCGGGTCTTCGCGGATCTGCACCCCTTGACCAACATTTTGATACTGGTGAAATCCCTCCATCGCTACTACAGCCCTACTTTGCACCTCCCGTGCCCCCAGAAGCCCCACCTCCGGACACCGAGTCCTTGTTAGGCCCCGAGTTGTCGGGCAAGGCAGACAAGGAGACGCGCCCTTATATCCCAAAACACTTTCCTGGCTTCCCTTCCAAGCACACATATTCTGCGACACCAGTCTTCACCAACCGTGAACACGATCCGCGAAAGATTCGGGAAAAGGCAACAGAAGAGGGCATCTTGGCCGAACAGAGTCTTAGAAAGCTCATGGCAGCACAAAAAGCGGGCGTCCAGAAGCAGAATGTGGGCAAGCGGAAGCGAAGTAAACGCATGAAAGAGAGCGACAAGCTATGGCAAGCAGCTATGACAGATTTGTTGAACGAGGAGCACCAGCGCGAAAAGGACGAGGAGCGACGACAAGCACAGATGGATCTGGATGAGGATGATGGTTGGAATACATCACATAATGCCCCAACACGGCAGCCCACAACTGATCGTAATGTCAATTTGGAAGAAGGCGTCCACGTCAACTACGAGCGCAAATACTGGAGAAAATTCGGGAGCGGCGTTTAATACCTGTCATCACGTCGGCTCTAAGCAGTAGCACATTGTGAGAAAGAAAGAAAAAGCATCTTGAAAGCATTTTGGTAGCGAGGCGTTTGGGTATTCGGGCATTCCCGCCTTGGAGATATGAAGGCACGTTTGGGGCATTTCACCGGCGTTGATCACGTTTTTTGTTCACTTTCTTGTGGGACGTTGTACTATAGTTGCTTGTCCCATGGGAGCGGCATCGAGGGCCATTGATGCGTCGTCTTATTATTTATCAATTGATTACGTATTCATTATTTTGTGTTATTCACCGTGAATGATAGTGGTTAATCGATGTCTTGTGATTTCCAATTAGACGTATCTGTATGTATTTAGGATTATCGAAAAGGCTTTATGCATGATGGTGTGGCAACTCGCTCGCATCTAGCTGTTCGCGCCTTTCTGTCTTGCCTTCCATCCCTCCCAAGCAGTCGTCTCGACACTAAGTCCTCCTTGACATCTAAGAGACTGTTAGCATTGTATGCAGCTTCTAACGGAAAAAAATCATCTGTCCATCTCTCCCGTTACCACTGATCAAGCTGCCAAGCTCTTTCAACAAACATCTCGCACACCACTCACCTTCTTAGCATCCGCACAACAGGCTCACACACCACACTCGGCACGCCCCCTTGTTTCTCTGCAGGCTGTACATTGCACTTGTACTGCACAAGCTCTTTCAGCGCGCACTCGCTTAGCGCAATTGGTGGATTCCGCGCTCGACCCGACGGAAGCGTATTCAGCTGCATTTCCAGTTCTGAGACCGGAATCGCGGAAACAGGTGGTGCCATTGTGTTTCAACTACAGGAAATGTTGTGAGTGGTGTCAAGAGAGAATCGAGGATTGAAAGATAAGGACTAGAAAAAAAGAGGAGGTTGTAGGAAGAAGGAAGAAGACGATGAACGGAGACGAGGCGAGGAGATTCGGTGAGAAGTCGCTGGCAGATGTTCAAGTTACGGATTTGAACTCGGTACGTAGATATCATCACTACAACAACAAAAAACATACACAACATGAATCAATATTCCTAACACGAGAAATTAGGTACTCAAATCCCTCCGTCTAATCCATCCAAGCACCACCAACCAAAGGTCCGTTTTCTCTCTAAACGAAAATCCCCCCTTCTTCGTCACCAACTCGAACTAACATTCCCAGCACCTACTTCTCCATCCCACTCCTCTCCTCCCTCCTTCCCCCCTCTCCTTCCCCCCCAATCCTCTCCCTCGTCTCCCCACCAACCTCTCACCAACCCTCCGGCTCCGGAAAAACCTCTTTGGTAACCCTCATCATCGCGACCGCCCTCTCCGCCCCCACCTCCTCAAACGCAATAATCCTCATCGATCCCTTACACCACTTCAGTATCCCCCTCCTAGCCTCAACCCTCATCCAGATCTTCTCTTCGACTCTACACCCAGCTCCCTCACCTTCTGCTTTAAAAGAAATGGTACGCAGCGCATTGTCGCACCTCCACATCTTCCATCCCCCAACTTTTCCCGCCTTAATCTCCACCCTCCGCTCCTTACCCACCTACCTCTTCAACCCAACCGCACACCACAGCACACATCGAAGCATCCACTCCCTAATCCTCGAAGACACCGACGCCCTCCTCCCCACCCTCCCCCTTACATCTACCCCCGCATCCGCATCCGCAACACTAACCTTCCGCCTCCTCAATCTCTCAAAGTTACTTTCCTGCGCACTCGTAACAACCAGTCGCTCGATGAGCGCAAGGTACTTGCGTCCTGCGATGCCGACGTGGGGCAGGGATGTAGGCGAAACGCGGGTTGTGCTGCGGAAAGTCGAGGTGAAGAAGTTTGGCGCGGGATCAAGTGTGGAGGAGATGGAAAAGGAGAAGGGGGAGAGGTGGGGGGTTGTTAGCGGGGGATGGTGTGAGGGGTGGAGGGTTGGTGGTGGTGTGCAAGAAGGAGGTACTGGAGGGGGAGGAGAAGGAAGGGGGTTCTTAATTAAAATCAATGACCAAGGTGTGGAGACAGCTGAGAAGAAGAAGAAGAAGTAAGGGAGAACGGTTTGATTCTAGGTAAATTTTCCTTCGTTGTAATGGTCGTATAACTTCTTTCTCCCTTGGGTCGAATAGACCTCATACATATCTCCGTCTCAGCCTCCATCTCCATCAAAACCATAGAAGATGTAAAAAGCCCTCTCAAACATGTCTTTTTCTTCCTAATTCCCCTCCTCCCCCTCCTTCCTTCTCATAATCTACTCGTCCCTCCCCCATGCCACCCTCCGCCTCCCCCTATCCTCTCTCGCCTCCCTCCTTCTTGTTCCCCACTTCTCCCTCATCCCCTCCTGCTCCCTAGCCACCCTTTCCGCCTTCCCTGCATTCTTCGCAACCAACCCCACGAAAAACTGACTGCACCCAAACCTCTCCGCAAGTTTAACTCGCGTCCACGTATCCGGGTCTTGGGCGCGCAGACGCCGTATTTCGGTCACTTCCTTTTCGGTGAGGTGGTATTGTTTTTCATACGGTTGCCGTACAGGAGGTGGGAGGGAGGTGGAGGGTTTTGGGGGAAGGTAGCTGGAACTTTGAAGGGGTGTTCCGGGGGAAGCGATGGGGGAGGTGCGGGTGGAGAGGGCGGTGCGGGCTAGTTGTTGGTGGGCGCTGGCGTAGAGATTGCGGCGCTTGTCGGTTTGGGGGAGGAATTTTAGCGGGGTGTGGTGGATGCTGGGCGCTGAGGAAGGGGGGTTGAAGATTAGAGTTGGCGACGACGTGTCTGGTGTGTAGGATGGTGCGGCGGGGAGCGCGAGTAGTTTTCTGTGTCGCCGGGTTGTGGATTCGAAGCGTTGTTGGGTCCGTGGCAGGAGGGATGCGGGTTGGAGGGTCGATGGACAGACCCGGAGGAGTGGTTTACATGTTGCCATTATGTTGGTTGTGCAATTGGACCTTGGGGTGTGGTGTGGCCCGGCGATGCACAAGATGGGGTTGATGGGGTCGTTGGATGGTGAGGCTCAAGGCCGAACTTTTTTCGTTGTTCCGCCCCGATGTGGTTGGTCAAAGCTGCACCGCACTTGTGCAATGCAGTGGTGCGCTTGTCAACCACGCTTTAACAGAGGCACCTGTATGAAAAGGGTATATTTTTTATTTATTCATGTGCTATCTCCAACTCAATATATCTCATCCAGAAAATCCTACAATGAGTTGCGACTGTCATCCGTCTAATCACGCTTCATCTCGCCTGCAACGTAATGCAGGTAGGCACCCAACAGCTTAGTGCCCTCAATGTAGTTCCTCTTGTCGAGCTTCTCATTGATTGAGTGGGCTGCATCAGTTGAGCTACCCATTGGCAGCAACAGGACATTCTTGCCAAGCTCCTCTTGGAAGGTCAATGTGACGGGAATACTTCCACCCTCCCTCGTCATGTCAGGCTTCACACCAAACACACGCTCAACAGCCTTTGCGGCAGCAGTGTAGTTGGGGTGGTTGGGGTCCTCTACCCACCACTTTCCGCAGTGCACGACGCTAAACTTCATCATGTTCTTCGACTTCAGTTTGGCAAACTCGTCGTTAATGTGCTTCTCAACCAGCTTCGTCACTGGGTCAATCTCCATGTTTGGTACTGTTCGGATGGAGAACTTGCCAATAACCTTGGCTGGAATGACAGTCTTGGCTCCTTCAGAGTAAAACGCACCCTCGATGCCGTGAAGGGATAGTGAGGGGTATCGCATCTTTGACATAAGTGCATCCTCCTTCTTGTCGTGAATCGTGACGGCACCACCTAGTGACTCCTTCAGGCCGTCCATGGTAAAGGCAATTGGTGGGTAAAGCGCGGCCTCCTCGTCGGTAAGCGGGGCAACCAGCTCATCGATACCCTTGATGAGAATCTTGCCATCCGGATCAACAAGCGAGTTCATGATGCGCACCAAGTCAGTCATGGGCTCGTGAGTCATGCCGCCGTAGACACCAGAGTGAAGATCCTGGCCAGGACCAGAAATCTCAATCTGGTAGTAGTTGCAGCCACGAACACCATAGGTCAAGCAAGGCTTCTCAGTACCGAGCCAGTAGTTGTCCGAAATGCAGACGACATCTACATCCTTGAAAAACTTCTTGGCCTCTGCGCGGATGGTGTCGTCAAGTCCTTCAGATCCATTCTCCTCCATACCCTCGAAGCACATGACCAGGTTGACAGGCAGCTCTACGCCAGCCTTCTGATGAGCCTCAATTGCGTTGAGCCATCCAAGAACTGGGCCCTTGTCATCAGTGCTGCCACGTCCAAACATGCGGCCCTTGTCGTCGATGCTGAGTGTAAAGGGATCCGTCGCCCATCCATCCGACTTGTTTGCGGGCTGTACATCGTAGTGACCGTAGACGAGGACGTTGAGCTTCTTGGGGTCGTTTCCATAGCGACCCAATAGGCAGGGCGGGAGGTCGAGGTGCTCACGACCAGGCTGCTTTCCTAGCTCACGGAGCTCGACAGTGCCACCAAGAGCCTTGATCTGGTCGGCGAGCCAGTGTCCCATCTAGAACACGGTCAGATGCAATGTTCAGAAAGCTCGCACGTGCTGTGACAGGCTTATCAACAGCTGACATACATACCTTGACCACGTCAGGCCTCCTCTGGTCCTCAGAACTGATACTGGGGATGGCCACCGCCTCCCTCAGCCTCTCGATGAAGGTGTTTTGCAAATCATCGACCTGCTTGAAGTAGGGGTCTAGGTGCGCCATCTTGTCGAATCCGTGGTACAGATAGGGCCAGTCGGCGTTGGGTATGCGTTTGGGGATGGAATGAGCAACGCGTCTAGGTGTTGCAATAAAGCCAGTCGATGATGATGAACAAAAAGGCTGCGAGGGACAGAAGAAACGCCTGCGAGTTAGATTGTCGCTTATTCGCGGTCTACGGATTGGTTGGAGTTTTATTCGGGCAGGTGGTTGTGTGAGGGCAGCAAACCGAGGCGCGAGCGGAGGGAGGGGCAAGCGGGGCATTTTGGATGACCTAGCTGGGCCATGGGACCAAGGGAGAGGACACACCAAACGGCACAGACGCCAGCTAAAGTCAAGCTCTTTAGTGCGGACCCACCGTCGGGGCGTGCATGCATATGCCATGCATGTGCCGCAAACCCTGCATCCGAGCGTATCATACATGCATACCTACGTGGTACTCTGTATAGACGGCGTCACCAGCGGCTATCTCTCCATGTTAACTCTAGATCCTTGCAAAGAGAGCAGCAATTTTTTCGTCAACAAGCGGGGTCGTATACGATAAGAAAAGCGACGCTCATGCGAATGCTGATTGTTATGACGACGAGTAAAGCAAGCTAATCGCTAGTCAATCCAGATGCAAATGCTGATGTGAGCTCGCCAATCAAGGACAGAAGAGAACAGCAATGCCAGCAAGGCTAAGTGTAGAATCGTGATAAAATCCATGACAGCGAACAACAACATAAGGTATATGACTTCATCGCATCGTCTGGTAAATGAAAGTGATGAAAACCTCCAATCCGCTCATCGTACTCGTCCGGACCCTGACATTTTTACTCTGTAATTTTGGTTGGACTGACAACATACCCCTTAGTCTTGACTGAGGGGCTGTCATCGCCAAAAGTAGGTGAGATGACCATCCTTCCTCAGACCTTGACCTGCTCGCCTACCGGGACGTCACCGCCGTCAGGTCCCTTTGCAGCATCCCCGACAGAGTGCTCTGGCAGTTCGCGGAGTGGCAGGTCAGGGTGTTCATCCTTCTTGAGGTGCTCAAATTCAATGAGGGATGAGCGTTGTAACTGGTCAAGCTTCTCCTCAGGATTCTTCGTACGTCAAAGTTAGTTCTTGTCATATCGTGTCGTCGTTGAAGCAATCCGGAGAGTGAACACAAAGAATAACTCATTGTTGACTCACCCATTCGGTCTGGTCAGGCACACCTGTCGCAGAAGGCAGTTCACCCGTCTTGTTCTTCTCATCACCCCAGAACATGGGACGGCGGACAGGGGCTGGTGTCACAGGAAGGCTCGGTCGCTCGACAGCAGAAGGGAAGTCGGTGAGGATGAGGCTCTCGCGACGACCTCGCTCAATTGTGGGCGAGCCGATGTCGTCTGTACCCGTCGTCTTCTGGAGAGCCGCATTCTTACCACGCTGCCCATTGAGGTCGGATACGGCGCGCACATAGTTGTCGATACCTGGCACGTTATCCCATGCATTGCCGGCGGTAGACTGCCACTGCTGGCCCGAGGGCCTTTCAGGTGAAGGTTCCTTCTTGGCACCCTCAGATGCCGTCTTGTCATCGCCTTCGAAGTGGGTAGTCGAAAAGGGATGCGTCGGTAACTCGACAGCAGGAGTGGGTTCTGGCGACCGGTCTTCGGCAAAGACACGCGTCGGCTGGGGTCTGTCGGCGGCCTGCTCCCATGGAAAGATGGGAGGAGGCAGGTTAGCAGGTTCTGGCTTATTCTCTGGTACTTGGTACCACATGTCCTTGGGAGCATCTGGATAGGCACTTGGGGCTCTGAAAAGTGAAGGGTCGTCGCTGAAACCATAAGTCTGGTTCGGGAAGTTGGCGGCTTCGGGCTTCGATTGGGATGGGGGGCCAGACCTATGAATGTTAGCATGAGGGGTATGAATTCAAGGTGCAGGTACATACTTGGTTGGGTCCCAGGGGTTCGCGAGATTTCCTACATCAACTTGGTCAATATTTTGCACTTCATTTTCAGTATCATTTATGGGTGACTCGGTGGGGACAGAAGAAGCTTCTGCAGGGGAAGGGACAAAAGAGGAAGAGTTAATGGCTCCACTTAGCGTGCCATGTGTCTCACCAGCTCTCTGTCCATCGCCAAAATGCTTCTGGTGTACTGCCCACCATCGTGCCACCAGCTCTCCGTATACACCACTGCCACCAGGATGGTTGCCAGACCAAGGCTTGTTCTTGCCGATGAAGTGAACGGCGGCAATTTCGTGCTTGTAGTGACGGTATGCGGGCTCCCACTGGTACTCGGCATTCGGGGTACAGTTGTAGGTGAACTTGAGACGCTGCCAGGGACGGTGCTCGAAATACTGGTTGAGTAAGCCTTGGTCTGCGCCGTCGAAGCTCTCGCCAGCGGCTGCCATGGCCTGCAGAGCCTCGTATACACTCAGGTCTGGCTTGATGACCATGACACCGCTGTTGAAGGCATCTGGCCAGCCAATGTCTGGGGCGGCAGCAAACGAGGCCTCAATGTCGAACAGCTCGTCCAGAGCACGTAGGGCAACGACATCGGCGTCGAGATATACTAGCTTGCGGAATTGAGTCTGTTTCCATAGTGCAATCTTGGTGAAAGTATATGCTAGGTCAGGACGCCCCATCAAGTAGAGATTGGCAGTATTGGCAGTGCGTATACGCTCCACTGGAATCACATAGTCGTACAGCACCTTGAGTTCTTCGACGGTCTCCTCAGAGAGCGTCTCGGGGGTGACGAGCACGGCCAACTTCTTCGTGGTTCCGGCATCTCGCAAGGAATGGGCCAGGACTGCTGCACCCGGCAGGTACGAGTCGCTCATGAGGAGCTGTGGGGCATGTTAGTCAGGCTGCAATGGATGCAATTGAGCGGGCAAGAAGGCCTACCGTGATGTACACATCTTCCAGCGATTCAGCCATGGTTGCAAAGAGATGAAAATTGAAAATTGGAGTGAAGGAGCGTTCAGTCGAGGCGACCGAGGGGTAGTAGATGTACAGTTGTCCGTGGTCTCCACGTCAGAGAGTCTAGCTGCAGATGGATGGCTTCGAGGCAAGGGCGTTGCTGTTTTTGTTTCCCCGCAGTAATGTATCCAGACAGAAGGCGCGAGGGTGCCGCGCGACAGCAGCAGTGACACGACAGCACGAAATTTTTTTATGTTTGGCAGAGACGTTGCGCCCTCGATTGAAGCGTCACGACAGGGCAAAAGCGATTATTGAGAGGGCTCTATTTGCGAAGTCCAAGCGTGCGAGGGCTATCTGTTGGGAGATTGCCATGTCACAGCAGACGACAGCCCAAGCAAGCGGGCGTTGGGAGCTCGGGCCACTGCCCACCCTGGACCTCTTCCGTCGACGAACATGACCAGTGACCAGTGACGGCACAAGCGCGCCACCTACCCGTTGCTGCCATCATCGTGCGTCCGTCCCGTGACCCAGCCCTGCCTCCATCGTCCTGTCGTGCTGTTCGTCTAGTGTACTGTGCATATGTTCATGTACACAGGTACATGTCATCTACCGACTAACCCCTCTGCTAATGCATCTCATCCAGACATCACCCCCCCGAGTTCGCATGCTCCTGCTCTAAACTCAGCCCTGCGCCCATCGTCTCCGCATCGCCCTCCCACACTGGGGAACGCCCGTGCGAGCTGGCCTTCACCGCCTCGAGCAGCCAAAGCAACCTCTGCCTGTGTCATGCCCACGCCCACGCCCACGCTTATGCCCTTTCTTTTTCTCGAGACCTGCCCACCATCCCGCTGCTCCGCCATGACCCAGCGTGTTTCGTTGACGAAGAATTGAGACCCTGCTTTTTTTGAACCCCTTCCCTGAACCCTTCCCCGCTAAGCATGCCAGCCCCGGACATACGAGTCCTGCTGCCGCTGTGTGCAGCACAGTCGATTCCTTCACCTTGATCATGTCTCTTCATCGTGTCCGGCACAGGGAAAAGTACGGCCGATTGGTTTGTTACACCACTCAACGATTAGCGAGCGTCCTAGCTCCGATCGATGACCGCATGCACTCAACCATGCAGTCTCCCCGTCCGTCCACTAGTCGAGGGAGTATCTCTTCAAGTTTGAGCTCTGTGACAATTCTTCATTCTTCTTTGCCCATTCCCCTCGTTTTCTGAGCCCTGGCAGACCTTAAGCAACATGACGAAGTCGCGGGTCATTTACTGGTTCCGGACCGACTTGCGTCTCCATGATTCCCCAGCTCTGAAAGCTGCCCTGGACCTTGACCCCGAATGTCTCTATCCAGTGTGGACGTGGGATCCACACTATGTCTATCGTGCCCGTGTTGGTCCCAATCGCTGGCAGTACCTCATTGACTGCCAAAATGACCTGTCCAAATCCATCACCAAGTTGAACCCAAAGTCGAAGCTTTTCCTCATCCGCGAAGCCCCGCAAACTTTGTTTCCCAAGCTGTTCAAGGCATGGAACATCACCCATTTAGTTTTTGAAAAGGATACGGATGCTTATGCCCGAGAGCGTGATGCCAAGGTCATGGAGATTGCGAAGCAAGCGGGCGTCGATGTCATCACCAAGACTGGAAGAACGCTGTATGATCCGGATGACCTGGTCAAGAATAACAATGGGAAGCCAACCATGAGCATGGCTCAGGTACAAGCAGCTGCCAAGAAGATTGGACCAGTCCCTAGACCCATCCCTGCACCCAAATCATTACCCGACCCTGGAGAAGTGCATCTGCAGTTTGACCAAGAGAAGCCAGAAAGCCACCCAGACATCAACTCGATACAAAGAGATGGAAACGAAGCCTCGTACACTGCGCTGGCCGGACCAAATGGCGATTTTGCTGTACCTACAATGGAAGACCTGGGTCTGAAACTAGCAACAACACCACATCGCGGCGGAGAGACGGTGGCCCTGCAAGCGCTTGATAAAATAATTGCAGACGAAGAGTATACGGCCACTTTTGAGAAACCCAATACCGCACCGACTGCATTCGAGCCCCAATCCACCACTCTTTTGTCTCCGCATATGCACTTTGGCTCTCTGAGCTGTCGTCTCTTCTACTGGCGCGCTCAAGATGTAGCCGATAAATACAAAGGAAGAGCCTCACAGCCACCTACCAGTCTGACCGGCCAGCTCCTCTTTCGCGACATGTACTTTGGCGCACAGGCATCACTGGGATATTCGTTTGGTCAAACCTACAACAACTCACACTGCCGCTTTATCCCCTGGCATCTTCCTTCCAAAGTCGATACCTCGTCTAGCCTAATCACTGGAGAATACACAATCGATAATGCAGAAGCTGAGTCCCATTTCCAGCGCTGGAAACAGGGCCGTACGGGATTTCCCTGGATTGACGCACTAATGCGGCAGCTGGCACAGGAAGGCTGGATTCATCACCTCGGCCGCCACGCCGTTGCGTGCTTTCTGACCAGAGGCGGCTGCTACATTGACTGGGAGCGCGGCGCCGAAGTCTTTGAAGAATGGCTTATTGACCACGAAGCTGCGTGTAACATAGGTAATTGGCAATGGCTTTCTTGCACCGCCTTTTTCGCCCAATTCTACCGCTGCTATTCGCCTGTAGCCTTCCCCCAGAAATGGGACAAGGAAGGTAACTTTATCCGCCGATACGTACCAGAACTAGCCAAATTCGATAAAAAATACATTTACGAGCCGCACAAGGCGCCGATTGCTGATCAAAAGAAATGGGGGTGTTTAATCAAGGGTGATGGGACTGCTGGAAGCGGTGTAGACGGTGCTCTGAAAACATATCCCAAGCCAATGTTTGATTTTCCCACAAGAAGAGATATTTGTCTCCAGGGTATGAAGAATGCATACCGTGTCAATCTGTACGGTAACTCGCCTCAGGTCCTTGATGGAAGCTGGCGCAAGTTATTTGATGATGATGCCGAGGGGCCGACTGAGGGTACAAAGGGTCCACCCGGTGCAATGGTCGAGCATGAAGACGACAAGGCAGATGGCCACGAGGAAAGCGGACATGAAGATGAATCGAAACGTACCAAGCGAGCGAAGCCAACGGGCAAGAAAGTAGATAAGAAACCAGTGCACAAACGGGAAGCAAGCCAAGCAACATTGGACGGAATGGTGACTCGTAAGAAGAAGAAAGACATCGAGACCACCTCTTGAAAAATCGCATCTCAAGCACGACAAATAAAATTCTCTCCCACGCTTTCATATATTCATCATCATAAGAACAAATGGGTATCATCATCATCATCATCATCAAAAACCCCCTAAGCATTAGCAATCCTCCCCACCCCCACCACCGTCCAAAACGCCTCCTCCCTCTTCTCCCTCTCCCCCTTACTCCCCCTCGAATCCCCTAAACCCCTCTCCTCGGCATTAACATCCGCCTCAAACTCCAACCTGACGAAAATCGGAATCTCCAGCAAATCATCATCCGGCTCAAGCTCCTCCTCCTCCCCATTAACCTCATCCAAGAACCCCGGTATAACCTCTATGGCGACACTCGTCCAATTACGGCCTTTATCCCAAATTTTGCCTGCTTCGATCTGGCCTGTTTCGGCGTTGATGGTGGAGCGGCGGGGCATGGGGGCCGGGGAGGATGAGAGGGCGTCGTCCCAGACGTCAGTGTTGGCGCCGACCTCGAACTCAGGACAGAGGATTGTTACGCGGGAGGAGACTCTGCCGGGGGTGGTGCTGCTGGTAGCGAGGGTGACGCGGATGGGGTCGAAGAGGGGGTTGCTGAGGTGGAGGAGGAAGTGCGCGGGGATGCCGGGGCGGAGGGCATTGTAGTTGAAGGGGAGTTGGGGCTGGGGTTGGGCTGATTGGGGTGCTGGTGCTGGGACGGAGCCGGGGAATGCGGGGACGGGTGGGTTGGAAGGGGGTGGTAAGGCGCGGACGCTGAGGCGGGGAATGTGGTTTAGAGCTAGTAATTTGATTTTGTAGCGCGTGGATGTGATTTTCGATTCGGGCTTTGCGAGAATGTGGCGGCAGGAGCGACATCGCTTTGAGCGTTTGGTGCAGAGTAGTGTTGGAATTGGGCGGAGCTCGTCGTCGAACTGTACGTGGGGGTCGAGCTGGGCAAGCTTTTGGGTAGGAGATAATGTAGCACTCCAACCACCCCTCTTGATACGCTCGATTGCTGCGTTTTCAGCGGCAGGATCGTGTGTTACCAGACCTTCCAATTCAGATGCTGCATCTCTCATGGGTGTGGGCTTATTCCGCTTCGACTTCTTCGTCGACGTCGAGTACAAGTTCATAATGCGAGAATATGCTGTAGGCGAGGAAAAGTTCATCTCCAGCGGATTCGACGGCGTCTGGGCGTCCAATTCCGCCTTGTAGAACGCAGCGAGATTCGCAAACAGGTCGTCGCGCGAGGGCGGTTCGTAACCCCCAGCATGCACAATGGCCGAGCCACGAGATGAGGCCTGCGGGTTTCTTGAATCTCTTCGCTGAGCCTCCAACTCTTTGCGTCTCTCTCGCTCCTTGTCCCGCTCCTTGATCGACGGTATCGGCTTCCCCCCATTCGCTATGCGTGAAATCTGCGAATACACGCCCGTATGCTTCTCAAACTCGATGCCCGTCTCTACTGTGCTCCAATGGCAGTACGGACACGCCAGGATGTGGCGGTCCGTTGTGCTGTGGTCGACGTCCGGGTTCTCGAGCAAATTGACAATCATGGGGGATATGCAGACGGGGCAGTTGAAGCAGTTGCGCGTGCATCTGTTGCCGTCGCTTTTGACGACCGAGCTGGGGACTTCGAAGAGGCAGCTGGGACAGTACCAGTTTAGCGTTTCTTCGATTACGCATCGTGGGCAGCGTATTTGCAGGCAGTCTTCGCAGTAGAGGAGGTGCTCGAGTGGGTAGAGGGCGTAGTTGGAGCGTGGGTTTCGTGGGTCGAGCGTCTCTTCTTCGTCGTCGGTTGCGGCGAGGACGTGCGAGGTGAGTTTTGTGCCTGCTACGCTGTTGCTGTCGAAGCAGTCACAGGCGTAGTATGTGTATGGGAATGCTTGTGCCATGGTGGTCTGCACGTGTTGCAATGGGAGGGTCTCGATTTGGGATTCCTCCTGCTCGCCGGTCTGGTTGTTGCGTGGGGGAGTGTGGAGGCCAACTTTTGGACAACGGAGGTACAGCTCGGTGGAGCCAAACGCCGATTGGCGGACTGGTAGTAGGTACCTAGGTATAGCTAGCAGCTGTGTTGACGTAGTACTTTTAACGTCTTTTTCTATTCACACCTCTTTCTTTGAGCGCATTGCCTGTCGGCTCAGTCAATTGCACAGCCCTTTGCAAATATGGCTGGTTTCTCTGTACGCGCTTTGATTTCGCCATGCAGGAGACAATGTTTTTCCCGCCAATTCACACGACGTTACGCTGTTCAAGCGCCTGGAGCGCCCATGCTCGAGATATTTAGTGCCCAGCAAAAATGGATGCAAAAGGAGCGGGCTGCAAAAGATGTTGAGACAAGTCGGAATGTAGATTATCTAAGAAACGAGGTTGCTTCACGGTTGTGTGAGCGAGTCTTGGTAGAGCCGCCTCTTGTCTGCAAAACGAGCAACTACTAAGACGAATAGGACATAAACCGACATTTCCCAAAAGTTCTCGACCTCGGCGCAAACGCATGCAATCTTTCTCGAGCATTGACATTGCCATCCGAGGACGCACCGGAAAAGGGTCCACGGTCTAAGCGCATCGGTACAATCACAGCCGCTGACTCGTCTCGATCGTTGCTCTACCGAGATGCAGACTTGCCCTTTAACAAGGAAATCGACATTGTGCGAGAGGTTCTTCCTACCTCGGAGTTGTTACCTTATGAGGCCAACACTTTCGATGCGGTCCTGAGCAATCTAAGTTTACATTGGATTAACGATTTGCCCTCAGTCCTTGCCCAGATTAACAACGTACTGAAGCCCGACTGTCCTTTCATTGGTGTCATGATGGGTGGTGACAGTTTGTATGAGCTCCGAACATCGCTTCAACTAGCAGAGCTCGACAGGAGAGGTGGTGTCTCAACACACACTTCGCCACTGGCAGACGTAAAAGATGTTGGTGGCCTGCTGCAAAAGGCTGGCTTCAACCTCCTAACCGTAGATGTCGACGATATCGTTGTCGACTTCCCCGACACTTTCTCATTGATGAAGGATCTACAGGCTATGGGCGAATCGAATGCCGTAATGGCGAGAGAGAAGGGCGCCATACATCGGGATGTGCTACTTGCTGCAGAGGGAATATACAAGGAGCTCCATGGCAACGAAGATGGGACACTGCCTGCTACTTTCAGGCTTATCTACATGATTGGCTGGAAGCCTAGTCTAAATCAACAAAAGCCGCTCGAGAGGGGGACGGGTATGTTTAGTATCAAGGATTACTTGGAGAAGAATGGAGAATCTGGGGAGGGTGAGAAATAAAAAGTTTCGAAATGCGGTCATTGTATCATTAACATCTAATACCCTGTACACTTATACCTAAGAATAAATGCTTTCCTCTATTGGTTCCGGGAGCAGATGCTTCGCTGATTCAGGAGTCTGAAGCAGCATGGAGGCGATGGCGTCAGTCACAGTTGCAGAATGGCAAGCTTAACAACGGTCGATAAGATATTGCCAAATACCAGAGGTCCAGAACAGTTCAAGAGAAAGTTGCTTCGTTTGCTTATCGATATTGCCCCTCTGCACTTATCGAACTCTCTTTTACAATACCTGATATACACTGGGATATTGACCGCGCTAGTGGATCTTCTGTTTGCTTCACCTTGAGCATACAGTCGCACCTGCTTATACTCACAGCGCAGGCATCATCACTTACTCGTCTTTACCGGCATACAACTGACGCAATGCACCATTGCAGCATAGACATTACGCTCCATTCTCAGTTGGATATCGAAAAGCTTCCTGAGTATCGCCCCAATCCCAGAGATGATCACGGGATCACAAGGTTCATGCCAAAGCCTTTCGAAAGCAAGACTTCAACATGTAGTGTGTTTGTGCCCGCTCTACCAGGCACCGCGTTCTGGATAAGCTATGCCGTTTCGCCGCCAGTTCCCGATGAGCACTACTTCTTCTTCAAGCTATATATCGACGGCGCGCACATTGTAAGTTGGTCGACTGGAAAAGCAGAGGGCTGGCAAGGTAAAACTATGTTTGGCCTATTTGAGAGTTCCGAAGATGCAGAGGGGGTTAAGAAGATCGAGAAACGTGTGCTGTGTTTCGCACCCCCGAGGGAAAATGATAGACACCGGGTAGGCATAATGGATGTGTTTGACGAGACAGCTTGCGTGGAGATACGAGTGCATCGTGCACATGCCAGAAAGCGGATTCAGAGGCAGGTAGAGATATACGAGGATACACTACATGCAAAGGAGGGTAGAGGGATCAAGTAAGTACGATTTGAATACGGAGAGGGCACAGTGCTAAAAGTGGCAGCCTCGTCAACGCTGGACGGGCCGGGCCAGAACAACCTAAACGCTTCTACAAATTCGCTCTTATCGATCCGGTGGACCGACCTTTCGCAACGTTCCGATACTATTACCGCACTCGAGACCAACTGCGAGACCTGGAGGTGCTTCGCTCAGAACATAACGGAATTGGAGAGGAGAACGACCTTTTGGTGATTGAGCCACATGACGCAAGTGTACGCAGTATTAGTACAGACCAGGAGACTCACAGTTTAGTCAACAGTGGACTACAGAATGATTTTGGAATAGACAAAGGAGAGACTAATACAACAAAAAACTGGAATACAATCAGCAACAAAGACACATCAGCGGCAACTGCCCGTCCCGCTCGACGCATATTGGTGAAGACGCCAATGTTATCTCGCAGAGAAGCATCCAAATGGCAGCCGCGTACATATGTCCCGCACGTTACTCCCAGCCCCAGGGTAGAAGAACTAGATGAACAGTCCGACAAGCAAGCGTTACAGAGGGATAGCTTCATGCCCAAACCGCCACCATCTTACCGTTTGTCTATTCCACCTTCTATCAAATTAGAGCCTACGAAACCGACTATTCGACCGCTCCCCAGTCTTCCACAAAGAAATGTTTCTCGGGTACATCCCATTTACCA
The DNA here is from genome assembly GCF_000338995.1 of Bipolaris sorokiniana ND90Pr. Lineage (NCBI taxonomy): Eukaryota > Fungi > Ascomycota > Dothideomycetes > Pleosporales > Pleosporaceae > Bipolaris > Bipolaris sorokiniana. Next base: position 816,064 of record NW_006911908.1, on the reverse strand, counting down.
TCCTAACCCAGTGTTTGCCATGGGCGACCGGACTATGCGTACTCACAGTCCTGCGAAACCGTCAGGAGAAGAAACACTTACATCGTCATCAAAGGAATGTACGGGGCGAGGTCGCATGGAATCTTCGTTGATGAACGCCATTGCGTCTGTATGGAAGCATCGAAGTCGGCAAACACCACGTGCGGTAGCATCGACTAACAATATGTAGGCCTCGCCTGGTTTACAATAGTATGTGCCTTGTTGAGAGAAGAGGTACACCAGAATCCACGTACATCGGCTACAACTGTTCATCATCCGTCACATCTAGAGACCTTTTTTTTGGCAAAAGAGCTGGATGCTGCGACGATAGAGACGGTGAGAGGTCAGGCCGCGTCATGAAACATAGGACGATTGCCGACCCACCCATGATGCAAGGCACCTGGCGTTCATTGGCCGCTCCACAACCCCGCAGAATGCAGCTACCCAGAGCTTCCATCCCCAGCTGACAGCTCTCATCCCCAACACAAACACAACCTCGATCCCTCTGTATATTGTGTAACATCAATCTATGTCTCTGAAGTTTTAGTACCGAGTTTGCCCTTTTGTCTGTGTAATCGTTTGCGCGCGGGCCGCTCCAATGCGTTCCCTCGGAATATTCGCTACGGCGCTTCTAGCAAGCGTCATCGATGCTTCGACTCTCCAGCCTCCGGTCCTTCCGTTGATCGTAAGAAATCCGTATTTGAGTACATGGCTGCAGAATGCGCGTGAGGAGCCTTGGAGCAAATGGCCTATGTTTTGGACTGGTGCAGAGGTACGATTGCCCACATTTTTTACGGCGACATGGTTCCCAGCCACATTGGGTGTTGTGCTTACAAGCTCTTGTGTAGGTTGGATTCGGCGTGCTTGCATCGCTTCCTGATGAGAATCGAGTCTTTCCACTGTTGGGCAGGCCCCATGATTCTTTAGATAAAACCGACAAGAGGTATGCATGACATCTACACCCGTGACTTATTCAATGCTGACTTATTGGTTGTGCAGCTACACAATAGCGTATCCGGCGTACAAAGGTGCTAAGTACGACGCGTCCACTACGAACCTCACATACTCGCTTCAAGTATCCAAGAAATCCCAAAAAGCAGAGAACGTCGAAATCACTTTGTCGTTCCTCTCTCCCATAACACCCACATCAACTTTGCGACAGACTCTTCCGGCAGCGTATCTCTCCATACATGTAGAAGGAACTGTTGATGTCAACATATATGTTGATGTGAATGGTCAATGGGTTAGCGGCAAGAGGGAGAGTCTCATAGAATGGGGCCTATTCCAGCACATAGCGCCTGGTCTGAAAGACAAGCTGAAGACGTGGCAAGTGAAGCGCCAGGTCGAGCAACTCTTCACCGAAACAAATGATCAGCCCGAGTGGGGTCAGCTGCACTTCACAGGCCCAGCAGATGTACGTCACCAGTCTGGCACTTCCGCGTTACTCCGCCAGAGGTTTGCCCGAACCGGGACACTTCAGAACGAAGTGGATGGAAACTTCCGTGGCATCATGGATGAGGAGCCAGTTTTCGCTTTTGTGAAATCCTTTGAGCTGGGGAAGTCGAGCGCTGCTTCGAAAGCTGCCAGCGGTAGCGTGCTATTCACCCTCACCCATGTCCAAGACCCAGTTACACAGTATGCATCTGCGCGGGGCCTCACCTTCATGCGACCTTTGTGGAAGTCATGGTTCCATGATGAAGATAAGCTTATTCAGTTCCACTACGGTGACTTTGCCACGGCCAGCAGTCTAGCCAGCAACTACTCCGAGCAGTTGCGCATTGACGCCTATGAATCTGGCTCTACCAATTATGTCGACATCGTCGCCCTGTCTGCACGACAGGTGATGGGCGCGACCAGCTTTTCTGGCACCAAGGAAAATCCACTGCTATTTCTCAAGGAGATCTCTTCAAATGGTAATTGTCAAACTGTGGATGTCATCTTCCCAGCGTTCCCATTCTTCCTCTACACGCAACCCCGGTGGCTGGCGTACCTTCTTGAGCCGCTTCTTGAACACCAGCTCAGTGGGCAGTATCCAAACAAATACTCGATGCATGACTTAGGTGCTCACTTCCCTAACCTTACCGGACATGCTGATGGAAGGGACGAATACATGCCAGTTGAGGAATGTGGCGATATGCTCATCATGGGTCTTGCGTTGGTCAACTCGTTGACCTACAGCTCTCAAGCCGAAGCACAGTCTATTTGGTCCGCTGTTGGCCATGACGGCAATATGAAGGAGTCTGATGAGAGTATTTTTGGTCTTACAAGTATCGCCTCGTATGATGGCATCGAGTACATTGACGAAGTCTGGGGCGGAAGCACGAAGGGAGTTGACAAGGCTAAGAAATGGCTTGAAGGGAGTTACGATCTTTGGAAACAGTGGACTGGTTATCTCGTTGAAGATACGCTGGAACCACACAATCAGCGTAAGTACGCACGCATTGACTTGAGACACTGGCTAACTACAGAACCAGTTTCCACTGATGATTTCGCGGGCTGGCTGCCGCTTCAGACTAACCTTGCACTAAAAGGAATCGTCGGCATCAAGGCCTTTAGTGAGATTGCAGATCTCATGGACCGACCCGGTGATGCGAAGCATTATCGCAATATTTCCGACACGTACATTAAGAAATGGCAGGAGTACGCCATTTCGCGTGACGGTACACACGCTAAGCTTGCCTATAACTGGTATGGAAGCTGGACTACGCTCTACTCATTGTACGCAGACGCTGTTCTGTGTTTCCATCCTACCTTCACGAACTCGTCATCATTAGTCGACAAGTCAGATTACGCATCCGGTAACAAAGACGCGCAAAGGCCCTTGACACCTTCCAAAGACAGCTCGGGCCGCACCCCTATAACTGAAGACTTCATCCCAGATTCTGTCTATTCGTTGCAAAGCGAATGGTATGGAAATGTTATGCAAAAATATGGTCTGCCTCTCGACTCGCGCCATCTCTACACCAAATCAGACTGGGAATTTGAGGCAGCAGCTGTTGCAAGTAAGAAGGTGCGCTCTGAGATACTAGATCGCGTGGCCTTGTGGTTGAATGAGACGGTCACAGACCGAGCCTTTACCGATCTCTACGTGACAGAGGGTGATGGTGGCTTCCCTGGGCCGTGGTTCTTTGCCCGACCGGTTGTTGGTGGCCATTTCGCATTCTTGACGCTAGAGAGGGCTTGCGGTGGGGGAGGAAAGAAGTAGGACTATCATATGTAGATTATGGTCACAGTACTCGCTGTTGTTATTAAATTTCAGTGAGGACAATTATAGTCAGCTCCGCCCTCGTATTGAACAGTTTATGCACTCCATATGGTGTCTGTCTTGTGTTATATTTTGTATTTCTATTGATGCCAATCGTGGTTAGGGTTGGTGAACCAGTATCGAATGAGAATCAGCAGTCTCAGTTCCCAAGATCTAGTTCGTATTCTGATTAGTATGGCTCGTGGTCCGTCAACAGTCCTGCACGAACGCGACACTAGATGATACGATGCAGCAATCCCTAGCAAGAAGTATTGTACTTGGGACATATTTTATTTCAAATCCGGCACTCATGAAAGAAATCGCTTGTTGTTTCTCAACGCCCTTGGAGAATGCGCCCCGCTTTGTGATCCGCGACTTGAACAAAGAAGGTGGAAATCGAGCATTTCCTTTTTAGTATTCGAACATCTCGTCCCGCTCACCGACGCCATTTGCGACTTTTGCATTTCAAATTGAAGGATTTTTGTTTCAATACGCACTAATATCTGGACGATAAAATGGTTCTTTACGACGAAGACGGCAGAGTTGTGATCGTACACGAGGAATACCTAGAAGAAGAGGCAAGGCAAAGATGCATGCGTTCGAAAGACCCATACACAGATCCGATTGATGTGTGCAAGCAGAGGAACGGGCTAAAGACTACTAAAGATGTGGAAATCATCGTTGACTCACAAATCTTCAAAACCCTATATTGCGAAAAAATGTCTAGCTGGGGCAGCGATTTCGAATATATAAAAGGGTTCAGGCAAGGAAAGGACAAGAAATTGTCCAGACCTCTTTGCCGTGAGACTCTTATACTGTGTTCGAGCTTTGCTAAGGACTATTTTACGTATAATCCTAGCGACGACAAATTGAAACTCCCGGTCTGCTATCCACTAGTAAAAGGGTCCGACCAGGATGACGAGCAACTGGCATATATACGCGCCGATGAGATTGAAGCATACATTATCCCATGGCTCGACAAAGTGAAAGTATACATGAGCAGTCAAAAGAGCAAGGATACCACCGATGACAATCAACCAAAAAGGTCCAATCAGACTACAAACCAAAAGATGAAAGCCTACCTAACAAACCCCAACGGCCCAATCGCGATGGAAATCCCCCCATCCCTCCTCGAAAAAATCCACCTCTACAACTGCATGCTCCAACTCGGCCTCCCCAAATTCATCCAATCCCCACTCATCAACGCCCTAATCCTCCAACTCTACAAAACCAAGCTCTCCGCCTGCCACCTCGATGCAATCGAAATAACAATCTGCCGTCTCTACTCCCGCGGCATCGCAATCCTCGACCCAGTCATCAACCACCTCGTCGGCACCTACTCCCTCCGCTCGCTGTCCGACCGCAACCACCCAAAACCTGCTGGGACCCGCAAGCGCAAGCGCAAACACTACGCCCTGCCTCAAACGGGCAAGCTAAAAGCAGACGACGTAGTACGAGTAGACGGTAGCCTGGAAAATAAATTCGAGCGCGAAGAGTTGCGTGCCGTCGATTTCTCAGAGACAAACCGCCGATACCTGAAATTCACACGATATCAAGTACCTCGAGGCCGGCTTGGCACGGATAACTGCTTGATGCCGCCTAAATTGCCCGTTCTGGGGCATTGTATTAGACATTGGAGTGGGGTGAGAAGGCGTGGCGGGACGAGCGCGGCGCATACTGGGTTACCGCTTAATGTGGGGTGGGGGAAGAAGTATGTGGGGAGGGGGGATGAGGTGCTGGCTGATGAGGGGGATTGTGAGGTTGAAGGGGGAAATCAGTTGGTTGGGTTGGAGTATTTTCGGAAGAATGGGCCGGGGTTGGGGGATGGGGAGGGTGAGTAGGAAGAGGGGGGTGTGGTTGAGGAGGAGATTCCACGCGAGCACGAGATCCCACGTGAGAAAGAGAAGGATGTTTCTGACAAAGATATGTTTTCTGGCGAGGAGTAGGAGGTATGTAGATGCGAGAAGAGAGGGGGAGGAAATTGTTGTATTTGAGCATATATGTAATTTTACAGCTGTTACTACAAACAACTTAGTACATGTTCATTCAATTTCTGCAAGAGGTTCGGTTGATAGATGTGCAATAAGCGACTTGGCTGAAATTATCGACTGTAAAACTTTATATTAGGTTGTAATGTTTTTGCAAAGTTCTTTCCATGAAGGAGAGCGCCATATTGCATATTTTATTTATTTTCGACTTTGTGAATTCATTGGGTAGAATGAGAACGGCCTTCAGCCCCATGGTCCATCCCAGCCCAATATCATTCTGGAATCACCGCGCTCGACTCGTATACCTATAGGGGAACGCTGTACTCATCGACGCAAACAGGAAGTGCTTCGACAGCACCGCCCAAACCCTATCTAACCCAAATAATAACTAATCCAAAGGCCTGAAAGCTCCCAACTAATGCAACGAGCCTGTTATCTGACTCTGAGGCATCTCATCAGAGTTCCCCATCACTCCAACTAACTTCATCTTCAACATCCCGACAATGCCTTCCAACTTGTGCAACATGCCCGCGACCCGTTTCGACAAGATTGCTTAATGTCTCAGAATCCATGACAGCAGTGCTTTCCTGATGTCCAGTGTCTCTTTTGGTGGCAGGAACGCCAGGCGGATCATTATCTCCCGAGACTTTGTCATAGTGTCCCGGTGTCGTTGTTTTGACTTGAGAATCGAAGCTTTCATATGGAGAAGTAGAGCGGATGGTAGAGAGCGAAACAGTGGTGTTGCTCGGAATTTTTGTGGGCGTTGGCGCGATCTTTGGTGTGAGATGTCAGTTTGGTGATATACTTGAAGAGTTTGGGAATTTACCTGTGTTGGCATACTGCATGATGAAGATCGGAGGAGGCTCTATTGCGATAGGACTTGATATCACCGGTACCAATCCCTACGATGTAGGCGTTGCCGTTGCCGCTGTTATGTCATTTGATGTACAATAATCCGAAACGCTCTGTTGTGCAGTAGCCCGAGCAGCAACGGGATCATAGTCGAACTTTGTCCAATCGATAATGTTGGGGTCCGGAGAAGAGTCTGACAACTCTTCTGGATCCGTGTGCCCGTCTATGCGACAAGTCACGTTGTAAGGAAACAAGCCTCTGACTTTATCTTCAAGCTGCATGCCGTATACCATATCAGTTTGCCCATCGTTGTCCATGCCAAGGAGCCAACGCTCATACACCTCTACAACGAAGCTTGAGAGAAGTTGAATGAAATATTGGGCTTGTAAGTCCTCGTCGGGACTGAAGTCTTCAAGAACCCGACAGCGCACATAGTTTGCCTGGGCTTGCTCCATCCATAGAGGCTTGGTCCCATTGAACCGCACTGGCTGCTCATCCAGAATCCCACACAGTTTGATGTAGTCAGCTGCTAGCAGCAGTCCGCGCTCCATAGTCACATGTATCTTATCTTCATAAAGGTAGATGTCGCAGTCGTTGATGAGTACAGTTGGCTCGCTCTTGTCAGCCTGTTGGCTACGGCCAAACCTGCAAGATGTCAGAGTCGACTTTTCGGTAAGACAAAGCGCCTCGTATTTCAAGCGAAACATGTTGCTGCTAAAGTCCTTCCATTCGAAGTAGTTGAGACCATTCCGGAGCTAGTCCAAGCCTCGTACATGACTCCGTGAGGGTATTGATGTTCGATGTGTTCCGAATACAGGATCGGTATGCTGTAAGGACCGTAGTCGATGAAGGTCAGCTCGGCTTCTAGATAGCCCATGCATACTGCAACATCCTCACTCATGAGTTGCTTGATCTTAGTTTTTCGCTCATCGAATGTCCTTTGAAGCGGATTATGGGGATGGTTCGGCCAGGCATGTTGTGTGAGACGGAGGCCCTCGTGTGTGATGCGCTAAACTTCACAGTCACTGTCTTTTACATTCACTACAAACACTACAAACAGGGTACTATCAAGGGAGATAAGAGTCTGCCAATACAGAAATTGCGTCACAATAAATCAAATGGTTTTGCAAACGCGCTTGAGAGCAAACCTTCTAAACAGATCTCAGCAAGTTAGCCAACAGAACGAGAAATTGAAAGCCATAGTTCAAGTACTCTTAGAGTCTGGTGTCTCTTTCTATGCGAAAATCAAGATGCGTTTGCCCTGTTCATCTAGTTTGGTCAGTTCTGCCATTACTAAAGCGACATATTCGCGCATGTTTACAACCATGGGTAGGGCCGTATAGTTATAGAGATGTTATTGTAAAGCGGCGAATATTCTAGAAATCGATATTTTTAGTGGCCTGTATTCATTATTCGAAAGTTATATCTAAATGTGAACGGTCTCATGCAGCACGAAAACTCTGTACGGATGCCTTACACGAGACTTAGCGTTCTAAAATATGTTTCTCCTGTGTTTGTATGGCAGAAGAACGAAATTAGCAACGGAAAAAGCATGAGAGTGTTCAGCAGAGAAATGTGAAAGTGTTAGCACGGAGCATGCGCAGTTTCGTGAGCATAAACATCCAAACGTCAGGATAGAACCTACCAATTGGTTTGTTTGGATTTTGTCTGAATTTGCAGGGCTTAACTTTATCTATTCGATGATGCAAGATAGGAATGGGCAAGTTGTGATGCAAAAAAAAACAAGTGCTGTTTCATAGATGATGTCGAAAAAGAAAAGGGGACGAATTGCTGCTTAGGCCCAATTCTCAAAGTTCTTGTGGATTTGAGATTTGGTACTCAACAGTTTGAGAGGAAGGCTAGGGTGACTCACACAGCATCTATGCCCAGCCGTTGTCAAGTTCCGTGTGGTGTATTTTCTTTGCTTCAAGCTTCTCATTCGGATTGTTTTGAATAAATCCATTCGCACTCTGCTCATTTCGTTGTTTGATGTGTTTTCATATCGCCATTTCTTAACTATCTCATTTGATGGTGTTAAGCATATTGTTTTGTAACAGCAACTTGAGCTCTCACTTTCCCTTTTGTCCTGTGCCTTGGTGGAGTATAAGTTTTATCGAGAAACAAGAAATTATGTTGAGCGAAAATGGTTTCAGGTCTCCTATTCTACAGCCAATCAGACTTGATTGATTATGGTGCAACAGCTAACGTAGCTAAGTTATAGGATGATCTCTACTAGCTCATTTAGCTAAATTGCTTTTCTCACCACCGGAGACGATGTGCGTAGAGAGTTTAACTTGTCACACAAAACCGGTAGACATGATTGTATTATTGTCTCAGCATGCAATAAAACAGCTCCATGACAAACAGGCAGGATTGGGAAAAGATCAGAAGATCTTAAATCGAAAAACTATTCTTAGGGGTGCAATTTGCAAATGCTTTTCGCTGAAATCTACTACAAAAAGTGATTTTTGCAAACATGAATATTCTATTTGCAACTTTAGAGTCGCATAGATACAGATTAATGTCTTACGGATCATCTTATCACGGGCCAGCTTCAGGGAGAGATTAAAGTCGTAGGTGATATATAAACTGGTTGAACCTGAACTCAAATGCAGTACCAAGAACTCACTCATCATCACTTATCATAACACACTTTCTACATTCTATATCTGTACATCAGTTCTAATCATGCACTTCATTTCTATCACCACGCTTTTCTCGGTCTTGGCTGTTGCCAACGCTCAACTCACATTCAACATTACGCGAGCTTCCGCTCCCGGAAATATGGTGAAATATCACTGTTTGTATGTATCTCGTAATCTGGAACCTGCATTATACTTTTGGCTAACATAAAGAACCAGAAACAACGATAAGCTCAAAGGTTGGCTTCCTAGTTGCATCTACGAATGCCAAGTCCAAGCCAGCATGCTCGATGGCTGCGCCGCCGAAGACTTTGCCTGCCACTGTGTCAATCACTACAAGTACTCTAAAGTACGTTCCTTTCACACCTCCCGCTCTTCATCATCTACAAGTCTTGCAATCTAACAATGTAAAGTTGATCGAGCCCTGTGCTGTCCCTCCCGGACTGGGTGGCAAGGGTCACTGTACCGTGGATGATCTTTACAAGGCTCGTCCCGTTATCGACGATATGTGTAACTTTTATAATGCCACAATTTACAAGAGCTATGAGGGTTGCCCGCAGAGGCTGAGCACGGCTGTCACTTATGGGATTATTAGGAATGAGGGCGTTGTGATAACTCAGTAGAGAGTTGGATGATGCGAGAACTTTTGGGGTTTAGGAGTTAGCGTGTAATAAAATCCTGTGCGTTGAAGTCTTGTATGTGATACAGTGATGAAGAACTTTGAGAACCGTACATATTTCTCTGATGGTGTATTTGACATGAGACTACGAGACCAGATTTCAGTGTCACGGGAATATGTCACCCTTCACTCAAATTTCATTTCCCACTATGTGTTAGGCGTTCCAGGGCTGACTCGACACCTTCAAGAGACAACAGCCACTGCATACTAATAGAAAGAGATAGCTTATTAGAAGAGTCTACGCTCTATCAACAAATCACAAATGCCAGAGACGTACGGAGAATACAAGCAGCATGGTGGACGTCGCGACGCAATTGCTAGTCAGGGTGGACAGGATGTGGCAAGTAGCAATATTTTATTCCTCTTCCCGCTATTGGGAGGCTTTGTGAGTGAGATACGGGGTGACTCAAGTGAGTGATATATTGCTCCCCAAGTGCAGGTTGTTCACTCACCGACGGATTGACCAATAGCATTCAGCTGATTCGCCTGTCCCAACCCTTCCCTGATATAGACTAGCGCACAAGAAGTCTTGGCATCGCAGCTCGGATTGCATCTTTCTAGCAACATCGTCACGACCGACCGCTCATCCCATTGCACGTCCACACCCGCACCTGACATCTTCACAATGGCTCTCGGACCCGAATCCCAGGCAAAGACCAAGACCACGTATGTCTCGGCCCTCCCCGCACGCCACGGCACCCGCATCCGCCTTGAAAGATTCCGCGCCCCAACCCGCATTCCATAGACGGCACACGTGTGCATGGCCGACTAGAATGGAGCGCATGCTGACGATAGCATAGATGGCACATCGGCGCATGGGGTAACCCCTACGAGGGCGGTGGCCGACCCGGCAAGGGCATCGTCACCTACCAGCTGAGCCCCAACCGACAGCGCCCCATGGCCAACTTCCTCAGCAAGGGCTTCTGGAACGTTATGCGCCGATCCAAGAACCAAGTTCTCTACATCATTCCCCCGCTAGTTCTCGGATACGCAACCATGCAGTGGGCAATCGAGAGGTGAGTTCATGACGCTGGGTTCAGATGCAAAATGGAAAGGCGATGGGTAGGACGAAATCATAGGTAGTCCGGAAGGCTAACGATGAGACCAGGAACGAATTCCTCAACTCGAAGCCTGGTCGTGCTCTGTACGCTGATGAGGAGTAAATGCGCGGAGCAGAAGTGATGAGAGGCTGGCTTGTTGGAGGGTAGTGCATGTCGTTGGAAGACTCAAGTGGAGGATACACGCAACATGCTAGTCATTGTAGCGAGACGACAAATAGACTGTACAACCACGACTTGAATCTATAACTTTCTGTTTGTTTGACTTTGTAGGTGCCCTGTCGGCTCCTTCCGGTTGCACGTGTGCGTTTTCGAATTATGTTGCATAACAGTCTTCTGACAGTGGCTGGCTATTGGATGCAGCAAGCCTGGTTCAATAGGTAGCAGCGCATTCTTAAAAATGTGTACAGTCTCAACGGCACAAGAGCTACACAATCAAACGTTGCGGCCAAGCAAGAAATCTCAATACTTAAAATTCAAGTCTCTTTTGTCCTGTGGACCAAAAACTAAGAGTTGGGTATTTCCGATATGAATATGCATATGATTCTAAACTATAATAGACTAGTGATGTTGTGTGAATCATTGGGAAAGAGGTGAGAAAGGGGACGAGCGTTTGGTGTAAGGTGCGCGCGAGAAAAGCCATAATAAACGTTCCCGCAATGGTCGTCATCTGTAGTGACGGCTTGGGTGAGGGCTTAAACAAGGGAATGAGTCAGTGACATGAGACTAGCTTACGTTGTGGAGACATCTTCAATGTCTCTTGATCTGGATATGGTGATCCTTAGAGGCAATCTTCATAATAACAGTATCGTCCAAATAGCGGTAGATACCTTTTAAGCGTTACTAAGACTACTTCTTAGTGCATTTTCGACTTTATTAGCATGGCAATAGGGTAAGAATTGGTATTGTTCGACTTGAAAGCCGTTTCATTCAATACCGCAAACCTTTTCGGCATCACAAGAACTACTACCACTTTTGTTTATTCACGCGGGACTTGATTTCTCCTAAGGATTTCCTCAGGGAACTTGTGTAGCATGGTGCATGGGCGCGTTGATGATTTTGCTCGGTGTCACGTATATTTGCATCACGCGTAGGAGCTGACTACGCCGTATCTTGACAGCAGGCCAATTATCTCCACCAAGAACCCACCAATTAAGTTAAAGACATCATTAATAAGAAATGTTTTTACGTCTTGGGTCTGTACATGCGCCTACGGACCGATCGAATTTGAAATTCTCACTGCGACGCGGTGCATCGCTGAACGAGGCACGGCTAGCATGATCAATTGTGCGTTAAACGAAAGAATAAAACCCCATTTGAATGGCTATGAAGGGAAATTTTATGGTAGCTTGTGATGTGTCTTCCCATAAAGAAAAGGGTCCATACTAATTGCGTATATTATGCGACCCGTACTAAGCAGCCACTCTCTTCTTAGATATTCATTCATATATATCGAATCTCACGAAACTCGTTACTACTACAATTGAACATGTATACTCGCACTGTATTTCTGATTGTTTATGCAGCTGCGCGCGTTCAACGTGCTCATTTCAGTATATGGGTCCCGGACGCAGAAGGTGCACAGCAAGGAAGCAGAATCCACGTGGTTGGCAATCCCATGATCGGATATTTCTTGGAATTCAAAAGGGATTACGAGCCATTGGAGACCAAGCGAGTTCTACAGTTGATCGAGATTGGGCCAGTCTTAGTTCAGCATCTGTCAGAAATCAGTTCTGAAGCGCAGGACATGCCACGAAATAACCTTGAGATGGCAGCGACACAAATCCAGCCGCCTAGAGCCAACCCTAACTTCCTGACGGTAAGTGTAGAGTAAAATTCTTGATGAAATGCACATCTACTAACAAATGCAGACAACGAGTTCTGACAGCCAGACATGGATGTTAGAATATGTTCGTCATCTTGTTACCCTCGGATATCTTGATGAAGCGGCTATAGACATAGTTCAGTCAAACCAAGACCCGCCACAAGTTGGCATTAGACTACGACCCACTGCTGCTCGCCCACGGTAGCATCATCAGCAATTTTCATCAGCCACTGATTGGTCTTGGGATAATGTGCGCAAACGATACAAGTGCTGGGACAGTACAAAAATGGGTTTGACAGGAGTGAGTAAGCTCAATTCATTAGGCTATTGGATGTCATTTGCTATGTGCCTCTATGACTTCTTGTATTCGCTCCTTATTCAGTCTCTATAGTTCTATTTAAAGTAGCTTCATATGATAATTTTCCTAGAAGTTAACTAAGAAGAAGATTTGAAGAAAACTTCTTCGGCGCCAAATCTTAAAAAATCCTTACTATGATGGTTAAGACGTTAATAATAAACTTTTATTCATATGTAAGGTATTATTTTTGATTATAGAAGAGAGGAGATTAGAACTCTTAATCTTGCGAGTTTCTTAGCATCATGGTAAAAGAAAATACCGAAGAAATACCACTGCGCTACTCCTCCATCGAAATATCTGTAGTTTCTCGTTATTCACAAAAGTCTAGCCTGATCTCCAGCACTTTCAATTGATTCGGCCTGCAATATTAGACTCATTGATGTGCTATGAAACTGGAGCTTCCGCTGGAAGTGGTAAAGTTCAAAACATGCCATTGGTCCGCATGTAGAAATCAAATGTCTCGAACTCTGGTGGATAAGGATCCAAGAACTGATGAATATAGTCCCGCCACTCTTTACCCCATTCTGCTGTGAACAAGGCTTTACAGTATTCCCAGTAGTCCGGATACCAACCTGACAACTGCCAATCGATGATTGCGACAACCTTAGCAGGACTCGTGGCGTTGACAATGATGTTACCTCGATGTAGATCACCATGCGTAAAAACGATAGGCCCATTGTCTAGAAGGCAGACCCTCCACGGGTCTGGGATGCTTTGTGAATCTGGAACACGCCGGCGCCACGACCAGGAAAGCCAGTCGTGGAACTCAGCCCGAGAAGGAAACGGCCTTACCGAAGGCATTTCTTTCACGCAGATATCTTCCCCAGCACCATGACATATAGTTCCTGTAAGCATTTAGCGGGGTCACACCTAACTACCGGAAACCCTTACCAATGATTTTCTGTGATTCACCGTCCCGGAGGCTCCGAAGAGAAGATACCATGGCACGTAGATCAGTACAGATTGCTTGCTTGTCAGCGCTTGACAGCTCAGGCCATCGCTCTCGGAGCGTGGGGCCCTGGATGAGTTTCATGTAGATGAAGACGTAGGGGCCCTTTCCTTCCTGTTCAAGAACTCTTCATCCATAAAGCTCCGGCACCGGAACAGCTTCCTGGAAGATTCTACGAACAGCCCAAAGGTTGATGGCCTCCGTTGTAGTGACACGTCGTCCGAATTTGACAACAAGACCGAGGTCTTCAAACTTCACTATGTTTGAATGAGAATCCTTTGGAACGAGGGAAAGTAAGTGTTCGTGTGTCGGGAATTGTTGTGTTTTTCCATGAGTCTTAAACCAAGTTGTATCGGGAAAGTTCATTTGCAGTTGGGAGCCATCTGGAAGCTCCGCAAGGGAGATTTTTGGATAGGTATTCATGTTGATGCGAATTCTCAAGAGTCACACTACAGTGCTGGGACGATAAAGGTATAGTATGCGTGGCGTATAGCCTATGACAAGAAGGTTGCATGGGTGAAAATGAAATAACAGCATTGTGTTGACTAAGCGAGCTCAGACCGGCTGATGAGAGAGTAAAGAATTCACCATTAGGTAGCGATATTGTGAGCCATAGGCAGACATAGCAGTATGCACGTAGAGATTTGGTAAGAGTTAGTCCCAGCTACCGTGGGCGAGGTTAGGTGGGGACAGAGTGCTACGCAAGCTAACTTATTGAACTCCGTTTCCACTGACAGAAAAAAAAACCACTTTTTGGACTTGTTGTAACTATGTTTTATTATCAGAAGAGTATGCCTTTATCTAACGAATCTCGAAGTAGGATGAAGTGAAAGTAAAGCATTGATATTTACATAGCGTCTACGCTAACCTGATACGTCTAATCCATGAGGAAACGCGTTCAGGCTGGCTGGCCGGACCCCGCTTAGTCAGTCGGCGTGTCGGCGATGCGAGGAACTTCGATGATTCTGTCATATCTTAGCTTTTGCCATCAAGGGCGCACCCGCTACAAAGACTCTCCTCCTGCCAGCGCGCGGCAGTACTGTTCAATCCATTCAGGCGCGGATTTCCCAGTCACTCGCCGTCTTAATTCCCTTTCTTTACCCGCCTTCACTGTATAATACCCCAATCCCGAGTCACTTATTGTAGCCCCTCCCCCATCCATCATTTAGCTTAGGCCACCGCTGCCATGTCAACCCTCCTCCGACAATCAGGCAACCTCGCCCGCCTTTCCCGACCCTACTTCAACGCTGCCGTCACAAGAGCACCACGCACATTACGGATACGCGCACCACTGCCACAATGTATATACACCCAGCAACGCGCCCGGAGATTTGCGACAGGACCGCCAGAGGAGCCAAAGAACAAGAAGGACGATGACTCGGCACAGAAGGATGGTCATTCTGAGAGACCTGGTTCTAATGAACCTTCGAGAACAGATAAGGACAGCCAAGGACAGCCTCAGATGGCTAAACTGACCCCAGAGGAGGAAAAGATGCTGGATCAGCTGGTGTCATTTGTGTCCATGGGCGTCCCGAAGGCTCAGAAGCAGAATATCAAGGACGCAATGGAGGAAATCAAGCGAAACGGCATACCACCCGAGCTCCGCCTAGAGATGGACAAGTTAGAAAGAGGCGAGAAGCTGGATCTGGCCACAGCGGCGAAGATCTCGCGCTTAACCACCAACATGGCCCGCAAGGCTGCCGAGCAGCAAAAGTTCAACAATGATAACCCACAAGAGCCACAACAAAAGTCGGGTGCACACGACCCAGGCCCAGGCAAGGGCTCCAAGGGTGGTGCTGGTGGACCACCCGGACCCCAATTTGGCGGCGGTATGGACACAAACACCCTACTTATCAGTGCTTTCCTCGCATACCTTACCTACAAGATGGTTTTCCCGGGCGAAAACACCAAAGAGATTACATGGCAGGAGTTCCGAACTACCTTCTTAGACAAGGGGCTGGTTGAGAAGATTGTCATTCTCAACGGCAATAAGGCAAAGGTGCACCTACATCGCGAGGCTGTTGCTTCCATGTACCCCGACTCTCCCTCTGTTAACCAGAACTTCTACTACTACTTCACCATTGGCTCGGTCGAGGCTTTTGAACGCAAAATGGACGATGCTCAATATGAACTTGGTATCCCCAGCTCTGAGCGCATCCCTGTCGCCTACTCGAACGAAATATCCTGGTTTGGCACTTTCTTGTCATTCGGCCCTACCATTCTCCTTCTTGGAGCACTCTTCTACTTTACAAGGCGTGCAGGAGGCGGTGCAGGAGGAGGCGGTGGTGTCTTTGGTATGGGCAAGAGCCGCGCTAAGAAGTTCAACCATGAGACGGACGTCAAGGTCAAGTTTAGTGACGTTGCTGGCATGGATGAGGCCAAGCAGGAGATTATGGAGTTTGTCTCCTTTCTCAAGGATCCCGGCCGATTCCAGAAGCTCGGTGCAAAGATCCCTCGTGGTGCCATTCTCTCTGGATCCCCGGGTACTGGTAAGACACTTCTTGCCAAGGCTACCGCTGGAGAGTCGGGTGTACCCTTCTTCAGTGTCAGTGGATCAGAGTTCGTCGAGATGTTCGTAGGTGTTGGTGCTTCGCGAGTCAGAGACCTGTTTGCCAATGCGCGTAAGAGCACACCATGCATCATTTTCATTGATGAAATCGATGCCATTGGTCGTGCTCGTTCGAAACAAAACTTTGGTGGTGGTAACGACGAGCGTGAAGCCACCCTCAATCAGATCCTCACTGAGATGGATGGTTTCAATACCACTGAGCAAGTAGTTGTCCTTGCAGGTACCAATCGACCGGACGTTCTGGATAAGGCCCTTATGCGACCGGGTCGTTTCGATAGGCATATCAACATTGACAAGCCCACTATGGACGGCCGTGGCCAGATCTTCGGTGTCCATCTGAAGAAGATTGTCACCAAGGAAGACATGGAGTTCCTGAAGGGCAGGCTAGCAGCTTTGACACCAGGCTTTTCTGGTGCTGACATTGCCAACTGCGTCAACGAAGCTGCTTTGATTGGTAGGAATTCCACATCCTGATTATACACTCTATTGCTAATACTCGTCAGCCGCCCGTGCGAACGCGGAGACTGTCGCCATGGTGCATTTCGAACAGGCCATTGAGCGAGTCATTGGTGGTCTTGAGAAGAAGTCTCTGGTCCTTAAGCCCGAAGAGAAGAAGACTGTCGCTTACCACGAAGCTGGCCACGCTATCTGCGGTTGGTACTTCAAGTGGGCGGACCCTCTTCTCAAGGTCTCCATTATCCCCCGTGGCCAAGGTGCACTAGGCTATGCCCAATATCTTCCTAATGGTGACACTTACCTTATGAACGTAAATCAGCTCATGGACCGTATGGCGATGACACTCGGCGGACGTGTTTCTGAAGAACTCCATTTCGACACCGTCACATCCGGTGCGTCTGACGATTTCCGCAAGGTCACCCAGATGGCCACTGCAATGGTCAGCAAATGGGGTATGAGCAAGAAGATCGGCTACATCTACTTTGAAGATGGCGAGGGCCAGCAACTCACCAAGCCCTTCTCAGAAGACACAGCCAAGAACATCGACATGGAAGTCAAGCGCATCGTAGATGAGGCCTACAAGCAATGCAAAGACTTGCTCACAGAGAAGAAGCACGAAGTAGGCTTGGTCGCTGAAGAGCTGCTAAGGAAGGAAATGCTCGGCCGTGAGGACATGATCAGGCTGCTTGGTCCCCGACCCTTCGAAGACAGCCAAGATTTCCACAAATACTTCTCGGGCGAGTACGGCAAAGCGCCTGGATACATAGAACCAAAGGGTGACGACGGCGTCAAGGGTCCTCTTGTACCACCCAGCCCAGCCACATTCAAGGATCTGGACAACAGTAGGTGATGAAAATGTAGTTCATTTCTTTGATTTTTCCTTCCACTACGATATGAAGGCATGTGTTTATAGGCATGGGCGAGCTAGGGCATTTGCTAGGACAATCCCCGGGGGGGGGGGGTATTCCATTCCACTCTTGAACGAGTTCCATGTGTAGGGCTACTATCTTAGCCTCTTTTTTGCATTGTAAGAAACGCATCACTGTACGATTAGTAGAGTACTTTTCTTGGATTCTAGGGTCGGTGATGAGGACGAGAGATCGAAGAAGAAGAAGAGAAATCACCAATCAAATATTAACGAACTGTAATCTTCTACGACACATCGAAAAAGTGTGATTGACAGTACCAAAGTGATTGTAGAGAGGAAAAGAAAGGGTCGTTAGAAAAGCGAATGTCCCGAATCAACCCTCTCTATACATCTGATCCCCATCTATCAACCCAAAAAAAGGCATGAATTGGACTCGCTGGATTTTTGCCATGTATTTGTCCCTAGACTACCCTAATATGCCCAAATTCCTTGATATCAAGATCCAACAGTTCTGGAAAACGAAAGTAATGAAGGTATCAAAATACGTCGTTCAAAGGAAGAAAGAAAAATGAAAAAGTCGAAAGAAAGGTAAAGGAACAGAAGAAAGAAAGAAAGAGGTCATTTTCTATATTGCTCATCCCTCTCCGACACCATCTCTCTAAATGGGGGAGCTTTTTCTTTCTCTTCACTGCACATCTATCCATCTACTTCACCCACAACACCTGAAGCACTTGTACTCGCAGTCGCAGTCGCAGGCGCCGGCAGCGCGGCAGTCGGTGCCGTAGCAGCAGTAGGCGTCAGCTCACCACCACTCACACCCTTACACCACGGGTGCTCAAGCACCATACTAATCGTGATCCTCTTTTCGACATCACGGTCCAGCATTAAGCGGACCAAATCGATACTTTCTTCGGACATGACCCAGGGGACGCGGAGGTCGTGGTCCATGATTTCGTCAATCGAGTAGAAGGGGTTTTCCTTGTAGATGATGGTGTAGAGGAGGATTCCTAGGGCCCAGACGTCTTGTTCTTTGCCGCGGTAGGCTTTGCCGGCTAGAACCTCGGGGGCGGCGTAGTCTGTTTGGGGTATCATTAGTACGCAGGCGGAAATCTCAGGGGTTAAAAAGCAAAAAGACGTACCAATGGTGCCAACAAAGACGTCAAAAGGCCCGCTCTTAATATATGCTGCGCTGCCAAAATCAATAAGCTTGATATTGCCTTCGCCATCCAGTACCACGTTCTCGTCCTTGATGTCGCGATGTACAACCTTGGCCTTTGTATGCAGGTGGTGTATCGCTTCGGCAACCTGAACAAAAATCTTGCGGCACTCCTTCTCTTCCATGTTAACCCGTAGCTCAATGTAGTCAAACAAATCCATGCCTGGCAGGCCATGCGGTATCATCTCAATGTAGTAATTGATATCGTCCTCGAAAAAATCGGCCATTTCGACAATATTGGGGTGTTTGAAGCCATCGCGGCGGAGGTAATCTAGCACGTGAATTTCGAGGGGAACAGTTCCTAACCTCCGGTCTCGCGTCCACGTATCGACGAGAATGCGCCTCTTTGTAACGTATTTGATCACCACCTTCTTGTTACTAGCCTTCTTGTACCGACAGAGCTTGACTTGGCCGTATGCACCCTGTCCCATTTCTTCCAGCACAACAAAGTCGTTGATAGTCTTCTTGTGGGGTGGTTCTTCTTGCATTGGAGCTGATGGTGGGGCTTGCGTTGAGGGTTCAGGAGGGTTCATGGGTTGCATAGCCTCTTGTATTTGCTGGGTTATAAGCGATACAGAGGTCGGTGCACCCTGTGATTGATGTGATTCTGGTTCGTGAGGAATAGGAAAACTCGATTGGCCAGGTTGAAGTTGGCGGGGCGAGGGTGGGCGAGACAATAGCGGAGTCACGGGCCCAATACCATGGTTCGCAGCATGCAGTTGCCTGGAGTAGGTTATCCATAATGCGTAAACCAGCTCTGGACCTTTGGTTGGTTTGGGCGACGACCCGTCTTCCTCTTCAATCACGTTTTCATCGAAGCGAGGCGTCTTCTCGCTCTTGACTACCCGCATTTGTACGTCAACCATAATTTCAGAACCATCACGGTGGAGAGCTGGCAGGCCGCTTGGCTTCAAGAAAATAGCAGCAGCATCTGCGCTGCCTTCCCGCATAGCCAGCAGGGCTCGAGCGCGGCGGAAGCTGTGTTCGGGGATAACGATGCCGTCCACCAGCTCAATCTTATCCTCGTCCGTCATGACGTGTAAAATCCTGTCGAACGCAGGTATGAGCTTACTGACATGGATACCTTCAGGCCGCGGCTGGCCGAACAAAGCTGATGAAAAGACGGAATTGGAGCTTGTGATTTTTAGGTCGGCAGAATTTAGAACAATGATACCGGCAATGTGCGGGAAACTTGAGATACGGAATGTTGGCTCGCCGGGTAGTGCCTCCACAGTTACTGGTATGTTGATGCTGTTTGATGTTCGAGCTGTGTAGCTGCGGAACTCATCGATCGAATCATAGTCTAATGCTCCAGTGTTTGTACCTCGAAGTCGCGGTATGCCAGGTATCAGCCGCTTGAGATCCATTCCTCGTCGTAATCGGTCGCTCCCGAAGACGGCTTCTGTCGCGCCCCAGCCCTTGGATACGCAGCCTACTTCGTCAACGGTGATGTACACAACGTCTTCCGCAATCTCCTCAAGCACCCAGATCAGGCTACCCCGCTTCTCCTTGACCCACAAGCTGGCAGACCCTGTAGAACCATTACGTTTTTGGATAGGGATCACGTCGCCGCATAGCAACACGCCCCTCGAGCCCTTGGATTCATGGTTCAGCTTACCCGTCTTCTTGGCGTTGTAGTAGGATGATCCACTGCCGTCGTCTGTCTTGGCCTTTCTCGCAGCTGTTACCCGCGACGGTGCCTTACTCAGCAACCGCGCTGTGACACCGCTGCCAACCTTCAAGTTGTTCGTGCCGGGTGACGCTGCCGATTGTGCATTCTTTGAGCCAACCTCAGGGTCTCTCAACTTGCTCTCTAGCCATTTTCTGCGATCCTCTCGTACAACCTCGAGTATGCCCAGCTTGCGGACTTCAGCCCTCGTAACGCCAAAGACCAAGCACGCCAGGTCATTGGCGGACGTGATCGTCCATGGTGATTCCGTTTCGGTGGTGAAGATGGCCTGTGCGGCTGGAACGTGTCTGCTGCCGTGGCCATGCGGCGCAGCTCCGACAGAATGTTGAACTGATGCATTGCTGAAACTCGGTGTCAAGGAGGGCATTGTCGTAGGTGATACCAGATCGCTGACTTTTTCTTGATCCCCTACCCGGTAGGGCTGTGCTAAAGCGTCATTGAGTTGGCTTTGTATGGTGAGGGGCACGACATCGGTAAGTGTACGTTTCAGGGCAGCTCGCTGCGGCCGAGGAGGTTGCGAGGTTGGTGGGGGTGAAGACGGGGCTGCTGGTGTGCGTGTGCTTGAGGTGTCAGAAGTACGATCAGTACTCGACGAGCTTCGCGCGCCTCGGGAGTCTGAGGCGCTGCTAGAGTCGCCGCCATCGACCGTCGTCACTCGGTGTAGCGATGGCCTTGCAGGTTCAAGCATGCTCTCTGGGCTCACTGAGCGTTCGGCCATGAAGCCCTTCTCAAAGGGATTGTTTCCCGACATGTCGGCTGGCCCCGTTACAGGACCCAGTGCACCTAGCCCATGGGCTCCTGTGCCATCTTGTCCAATGAGGTTTGCTCGAGTAAGCAGCTCCATCATACTCTGCACCTCCTGGTCGCCACTGAGTTTTGCTTGGGCGTTTGCTATCCCAGGATTTGTTGCTGCCCAGCCTAGCCTGTCACGCATAAACTCTATGGATCGTTTCAGCACATTCTGGCGATTGTGAATAAACTCTTCTGACTGCGTTGCAAATGAGAAGGAATGAAGCGATTCGGAGGGGAAACGAGAGAGATCTTCGCCAAAAGCAAATGTTGGCGAGGCGGGTGCCGTGGGCGCCGACTCGGAGGGGTGTCTCGACACTGGCGGAGTGCCAATGTTCAAGGAAGCAGCCCGTTGAGATGTTGAGAGTTGCTTGTGACTTGGCTGTTGGCGGATTCGACGCAGGCCGGAGGACCCTAGGCCATGCTCATGTTCTGGAACGATGGGAGACCTGAGGCAGACGCGTCAGCGATAATGACTACTCGCCATTAAGCGAATGAGGGAGGCCCTTTCCCCCACTACTGCCATTACCACTACTCCAACTACTCACCTAGCCATGCGGTCTAATTGTCCTGCATCGATGCTCAGGCGCTTTGCGGTATTTAAGGGCGGCGGAGGGCCTGAGCGGTAGTTGAGCAGGCTCGGGGTGCTTTTCGTCTTGACCAGCGGGGCATATTCGGCGATGGGCTCTGATTGCGACAGGGAGTCGAAGGGTGCTTCTTCTGATAGAGAGCCTGGTGGGGTCAGGACGTCAGCCAATGAACCCATGTATGTATGTATATGTATGTAGGCAGGTGCGATGGGCAAATGCCAATTAGCTGACCAACAAAGACGATGGCCCGACGATAGAACACGGTGTACGGGGAGGGTGGGTAAATGTCAAAGTGTGCAGGGCAGGCTTAGCGGGGACCGACACAAGGACGTAGCCTCGTACGGGTGCTCTTTCGGGGGGTTCGAGTTCGTGTTGGAGGGCAGTGGCAGAGCAGAGCGGTGTGGCCTATGTACAATGGCTGCTGCTGAGCGCGCGCCAGTGGTACACGCCGTTAAGAAGGAAAAGGCATCGGCATGAGGATCCGGGGAAGAGGGTCATTTGACGTACCATGATCATTTGGCCTGCTCATTCCCTGAGGCGTACGAGCGCCTGTTCCCAGGCCCGGGGGTTGGCTGGGCTCGGTAAGATCAGATGCAACGAATGACGACAATATAAATAGGCCTTGGTCTACGGGTACACAAGTCAACGTGTACTGGCCCGTGTGTTGCGTCTGGGGCAGATAGGGCTCCTGGGGTATGAAGCGGCGGGCGTGGGTGGTGCAAAGGGCTTCTGTGGCGGGGGTGCAGGTCTTCCTACGTCGGATGTCACCTGCAAGCCAATCCAGCTGCTGGGTGTATAAGAATGTGAGGTGAGGCGTGTGCTGGAATCGACAGACGGCCAGCAGCAAAGTCAGTCAGCACTTAGCATGTAGCAGTAGCAGTAGCAGTAGCAGTAGCGGGCGTAGTGTATGTATAGTGAAACGGCACGCAGGCTCGTCGCAGGCACTATGCGACTTGGGACGGTAACGGCGTTATTTGCATTGCGCCCCCCCGTTGGCCCCGCGAAGTGCACAGACGTGGTCGACTCCCCTCAGATCTGATCTCCGTCCTCCGTCCCGACACAGGCCAGACGCGCCCACGCCCACACCGACACTACGCGGGCCGCCCTAGTACTACACTAGACAGTGACGTCGGACACTTTTGTCATTCATTGCAATGCCCACCCTGCTCGACTCGCCATGATCCATGATGCTGTCCACTCCAGTCTAGCCAGGGGCACACACTGTCTCTATCTCCCCCATCTCCCTCTCTCCTTTCTCCTCCATGCCACCTGAACCATGCAACGCCCAACTACCTGCAACCTGGCCTCAACCGCCGACAAATCTCCGCTAACATTTCTTCTACCACGGGCCTTTCAGCCGCGCCTATTCTCCCACTACGTTCTGGGCTAGATATCCCGACAATCCGGCATATAGGCTGTTGTGGTGACACGCGCACACTCCCCTTTCGTCCAAGCCATGTGTGCTGCCTTTTCTTTTTCCACGTCACTCTCATCATCCGGGCCTCGACCCAGCCTTTTGCACAGTTCAAGTCATCATCGCTGTCGAAGAGCATCTTTGTGCTGGTTCCAAAAGTTCCTACAACCTGAGGAGAATGTCAGCCCATATGTGTACCAAGGTTCGGCAGTTGATGAAACACGCACCTCGATGCATGTTGGTTTGGTCAATCCACCACTCACCAAAGCTGTCATCAGTAGCCAGGTCCGATGCAGTCACTCTCTCCTCTCTTTTGAGCCCACACAACATACACGGCTGCCGTGCAGGGATACCACCTTCTGCCTGCTTCAGCGTCTTGACCGGCATGGTTTCTTGCAGATCTGGGCCGCGGTCCAGAGTGCCAGCTTTGATTTGATTGACACCAGAAACAACATGTCGCAATCTCCCAACTTGCTCTTTCCAGGTTCTCACTACATCCGACACTTCTCTCTCTTCCTTCATGTTTTCCCCCTTGTCGATGCCCGTCAGTTTCATGCCTGAAGTCGCCCGCGATGACGCTGGCCCGATTCGCATGCCTTGAGACAGGTGTTGGTCTCGTTTCCACCGCAATTTTCGACCTGCAATAATGTGCGCTGCTACGTTTGCCAACATTAGGTAACCTTGAAGGTAAGCAATCGTCCCTGGCTCGGCCAGTAATTTGTTCCTCATAGGTAGAGGCTGTGCTGCCATAGGTTTGAAAAGTTTCTCTTGCGCTTCGGCGAACAGCGAAGGAAAGAGTGACAACAAGACTCCAGGCGGTGGCACATTGGTAGGAGGCAGCTCGCCAGGTTGCGGGTCAGATGTTTTTGGGGAGAGTATTGGCGGTGGTGTAGCGCTTGAGCCAGGTTTGGGGGCCGTATTGATAGATTTAGATTTGCTGGGTGCTTTCTGTGCTGCCTGTGTTGGAATAGATGCCTCCCAGTCGTCGAATTCATCCCACCCTTGATCGTCTTTTTGTTGTGAAATCGGTTCGGACTTTGGCACAAACTGCTTTGCCTTGGGTACAGTTCCAAAACTGCTCTTGATACTTGTCTTTGCAGATACCTGGCTTTTTGGTAACGGTTTCTCACTGCCTACGTCTTGCTGGCTACTACTTGGAGGCTGCGGTTGTGATACGCTCATATCTCCAAGCAGATCTGCAAGTGCTGAGGACGATGTGGCCAGTGCTCCTATATTTTTCGCTGTCTCTTCTTCGCCCTCAAAATCACCAAAGTCGTCTTCGTCGTCAAATTCATCTTCTGCGTCGAATAGTACGCTCGGATCTGCAGATTTCTTGGCTTTTACAATGGGTGCTTGTTGCCATGTCTGACCTGGCGGTTGCGAAGCTGGCTGTGATGAAAACGAAAAAGGGTCCTGGGTGCTCGAGGTGATATTCCATAGACTTGGCTGGGGCTGTGAGGCTTGGGGTGGCGCAAATGCGAATGGATCTTGTGATTTGAGGGGAGCTGGCTCGAAGGAAGAACCACCTTCAAAGTCGCCCCAGTCATCATTGTCACCAGTATCGTTTCCTTGGGCCGAAGAAGAAACAAGACCCTGGAGATGGTTTGTCGATGGTGGCTGCTGCGATGAGCCGCCTGAGGCCGGGATGTTGGCCAGGCCATTGAAGAACCCAAAGTCCGATGTCGCAGGTGGGCCGGGCTTCGCAGGTGCCACTGACTGTTGCTGCTGGTTGGGAGGTGGGTCGGCCCCAAACTCCGCAAAAAGGTCCGCCGACATTGTTAATTCAAGAGCGCGGAAGGCGTGGTGTGGGAAGGCGAGACTGGTGTTTGGTCAGGAAGTAGTACTAGCCCAGCAGCCTAGCTGAAATAGTGGGCCGACAATTGAACCTATCCAATCCCATTCCATCGCCCTTGACTATCTTCACATGGCATAGTGTACATGCAAGCTTTTACATTGCCCGTTAAAGCAGTCCACGAAATGAGACTTCGATAATTGTATCGCTTGAACTGTAGAGTCTTGTGTCGAGTCAATATGGCTCAAAGCTATGGCCATCTGGCTGTCCGCTTCCAAGCTGTCCGTTTTCTAGCTGTCCATGTCCTATGTCCGTTTGCCAGCTGTCCGCGTCCTACCTGTCTATTTACTACCTGTCCGCTCTCTAGCTGTCCGTTCTCTAGCTGTCCGTTCTCTAGCTGTCCGTTTACTGTACCCGTGTATCAGTGCCTAACGGTTACACGGTCGCTACAATGTCCGCTTTTCTAGAATTTGCCCAAACAAATAAATGAATGAACATCCAGTTGTAGAATACACAAGATCACTACAGTAGCTAGCTCATAGCTCCATTCGTACAGCATTGGCACAAGGTGTCCGTCCACCAGTTGTCACACTTGGAGGCATCCGTTTTGTCGGGCCTGGGAGACAAGTACATACGTACTCTTATCAGACTAAACTTTACAGTACTTCAACAAAGTCATCCATCCTTTATATCTAAGAGTAGAGGCGCCTGCGTCATTAAGATGTGGTCCGGTAGATAGTGCAGCTTAAACTTTGAGGAGTGCATCATGTCCACATCGTCCCCATCGTCCTCGTCCTTAGGTGCACATCGTCCTCGTCCTCATGTCCTCATGTCCTCATGTCCCCACCCACAATTGCAGAGTACCAGAAGCATACAACTCTCAACATTATATTTGTTCAAATACGAAACACCGAACAACAACTACATAGGCTCCAGATCTGTTTAATCTACATAGCCCATCATCTCCATAGGTCCCTAGGCGTACATCATAAGCGTCACGTGGCATGAGGGGAAACACCAGGATTGGACATGGGCTGGAAGTTCACATGCCATTAGTAACACCACGCCCATTCACGAATATCACAATAAAGCTCCATCTTTGTTCATTGCCCACCCATGTTTTCATTCAGATCATTATGGAAACTATGGAAGGGAGACGCCAGGACCCCAGACCGTTATGCATGACACATTTAAAAAGTCATCACAGCTTTTCCGAAGCAACCACATCCCCAGAAGCAGGTATCTAGAGACGAAAGAAGAGAAACAAGCAACCCAAAAACCGAGCGCTTATTTCTTGGAAGCCTTGACGGCGGCCTTGGTGACCTTGCCGGCCTTGTCAACCTTGACGACGGACTTGATGACACCGACGGCAACGGTCTGACGCATGTCACGGACGGCGAAACGACCAAGAGGAGGGTAGTCAGTGAAAGCCTCAACGCACATGGGCTTGGAGGGAACCATCTTGACGATGGCGGCGTCACCAGACTTGATGAACTTGGGGGAGTTCTCAACAGACTTTCCGGTACGGCGGTCAATCTTCTCGAGGAGCTCAGAGAACTTGCAGGCAATGTGGGCAGTGTGGCAGTCGAGGACTGGTGCGTAACCGGCACCGACCTGACCGGGGTGGTTGAGGACGATGACCTGGGCGTTGAAGGACTCGGAAGCCTTGGGGGGGTCGTTCTTGGAGTCACCAGCAACGTTACCACGACGGATCTCCTTGACGGAGACGTTCTTGACGTTGAAACCGACGTTGTCACCGGGGACACCCTCGGTCAGCTGCTCGTGGTGCATCTCGACGGACTTGACCTCAGTGGTGACACCAGCGGGAGCGAAGGTGACGACCATACCGGCCTTGATGATACCGGTCTCAACACGACCGACGGGAACCGTGCCAATACCACCGATCTTGTACACATCCTGGAGGGGAAGACGGAGGGGCTTGTCGGTAGGACGGCTGGGAGGGTCGATAGCATCGATGGCCTCGAGGAGGGTCTTACCAGTGGACTTAGACTTGGTCTCCTTCTCCCAACCCTTGTACCAGGGGCAGTTGCTGGAGGCC
Organism: Bipolaris sorokiniana ND90Pr; assembly: GCF_000338995.1. Taxonomy (NCBI): domain Eukaryota; kingdom Fungi; phylum Ascomycota; class Dothideomycetes; order Pleosporales; family Pleosporaceae; genus Bipolaris; species Bipolaris sorokiniana. The sequence goes on along the minus strand of NW_006911908.1, from coordinate 789,008 downwards.
TCAATCATGTTGTCACCGTTGAAACCGGAGATGGGCACGAAGGGAACGTGCTTGGGGTTGTAGCCGACCTTCTTGATGAAGTTGGAGGTCTCCTTGATGATCTCCTGGTAACGGTCCTCAGACCACTTGGTGGTGTCCATCTTGTTGATGGCAACGATGAGCTGCTTGACACCAAGGGTGTAGGCGAGAAGGGCGTGCTCACGAGTCTGGCCATCCTTGGAGATACCAGCCTCGAACTCACCAGTACCGGCAGCGATAATGAGGATAGCGCAGTCAGCCTGGGAGGTACCAGTGATCATGTTCTTGATGAAGTCACGGTGACCGGGGGCGTCAACTGAGTAAATTGTCAGTTGCCATCCTAGAGAGTTGACTGCAGAGCAAATGTGTCCACATACTGACTGTTACATAGTACTTGGGAGTTTCGAACTTCCACAGAGCAATGTCGATGGTGATACCACGTTCACGCTCGGCCTTGAGCTTGTCAAGAACCCATGCGTACTTGAAGGAACCCTTTCCGAGTTCGGCGGCTTCCTATGAGGCTTGTCAGCATCGTGCAATCAAAAAATAGAGACTATCAAGCTTAGAGACTAAATGCCCAAGCGTGACCTTGATGTCGTGGAAGTTGGTGGGGAACTGTATGTGCGTCATGGTGTTGCGGCTCGCGAAGGCCGCATCCAGACTAGCGCTAGCGCGTAAAAGTTCGCACAACCCCACCACCCAAAAAATGCCCCTCATTGCGATAAGCCCGAAAATGGCCGCGCGCTCAAAAGTTGCAACGGGCAGTGGCGGGACTGCAGGTGAAAGAAAATTTATGGCATACCTTCTCGAACTTCTCAATGGTACGCTTGTCAATACCACCGCACTTGTAGATCAAGTCTGTATCCCATTGTGAGCGTGTTGACCCCGCAGTGTTTCGGAGAGGGCAGGCTTACGTCCGGTGGTGGTCGACTTTCCGGAGTCGACGTGGCCGATGACGACGACGTTGATGTGAATCTTTTCCTTACTGCATTGCTTGTTAGTTGTCTGGTTGGGACAAGGGCGAGTGGCAGGCTCGAGCTGCAACTGTGGGCACAATCGAGGGGCCTGGGAGGCTCAAGGTGGGGGTGAAGGAGGGGGACAAGAACTTACCCCATGTTGGCGGTAGTATGTTGTTTTGGATGAAGTGAGGAAAAGCTGTTGAATACTCAGATTTACAGCGCGCGGTGTAAGGTATGAGTTGGACGAAGAGAAGAATTGGACGATGGAGGGGTCAAGTGTTGCTAATATAGCTGGAAAGCCTGGTGGGTCCGTGCTAGTTTTCGGCGCTAGCCCCCGGTTGGGCTACGAAAACTCCTTCACTGGCAACGAAATCTGTAGGCAGAGAGGCAAAACAGCCCCGCCTGATTGGCCCTGGCCACTGTCGAGCCCTTCAAGTACTGCTGACCGCCCACTATGGGCTTGCCACAGCCGCAGTTGCCTCACGCGAGCCTGTGAGTGCATCGTCACTGCCCATCCCTTAGCCCTTTTATGGGATGACTTCATTCTGGCAGCCATCCTGGACACAGTGAGATTGCTTGGACACATTTACAGTCTACACAGTTCTGTATTCTTCCCTCTCTCGCCTTTACAGACGAAAAATTGCACGCCAAAAACGACCACTGACGCCAGCCTCGGGCGCGCAGTGAGGCAGCTTGGGTTTCACTTTTGCCGCACTGCAAAACTTTTGGCGGGGTACTTGAGATTGCCATCATACTGTGTACCCAGCCCCACCACTAGCCGAGTTTGATGTGGCTTTGGCGGCAATTCTGCCCACCCTTATGCACACCACCGTGTTCATACCTGCTTTTCTTCCACTAGTCACTCTCTGCATTGCTTTTGCCCTTTCTTTGCCATTGGACCTCAACCTGCCAGAACAATGGGCCTCCGCTGGGCCCCCAAGCCTCGTCATAGACCCTCGTTATCTAGTATCTACGTATGTACCTAGGCATATCCAAACCTCTGGGCCCCGCCTTCATGGCCTTCGCCGCCCTCGACCGACCATGGACCGCACTGAAACTCGAGTCTGTTACTGATAATTGACTCAATGCTTCTTTCTCTTTCCAGACTTCTCGGCACACCGCTTGTATACACGTGCTAGAAGAATTTAACAAAGAATCAACTGCCGTCACATAGTGTCCCAAGTCCCCTTAGCTCTCCTGGGGCTTCCTACTGGCACATGCTGCACGCCCAAATTCTCCACGGTTGCAAATCCACGTGCTCAGCCTGCCCTTACATGTGTACTCTCTGTGTGGGTCACCAAAAACGAGAGCCTGACCGTAAAGATTTTCGAAACTACTCTTGCAGATCCAAATCTCCAACCCGCCGTCAATGATGCGACCGGCTTCTTATCGTTCGCTACACCAGAACCTCGTACTTTATCAACCCTTTGTAGTTCTCGCTCACAAGTACTCGTCATGTGGCAGATTCTAGATTCAGCATGCGACCCTCATTGATCAGGTCTTGAGCTTTTCGAAATCATCGTTGAAACAATGATGGCTCAATTTCGATCTTGCCCCGATTCCGTCTGCACTGGCTGCCTCCCCCGAAGCCTGACCATCCATCGATACGACAGACGCATGTTAGGATGAAGCTCGTAGCCTCTGCCCAATGGGCAATCTCCCCATGTCCAGTCCTGGTGTTTCCCCTCGCGCCACATGACGCCTATGATGTATGTACGCCTAGGGACTGATGGTGAGAATGTGCTACGTATATCAAACAGATATGATGCCTGGATGATCATTGTCCATTTACTGGCTGTCCATCTAGCTGTCCGCCTAGCTGTCCGCCTAGCTGTCCGTTGTCTTGCATTTAAAGAGATAAAACATTAAAAGCTGGACTTATGCTTCTAGTACTCCATAATTGTGGGTGAGGACAATATGGACATGAGGACGATGTGTACATGATGAGGACAATGTAGATATGAGGTACTGCTTAAAGGTTAATCTCCAATCACAAATACATCATTTAAACGTGTGTATCGCTTCAACAGCTAGTGCACAGGGTATTTGATGGTATCTATCTAGTAGCCAATCTAGGCACATACGCCATTCAACAGTGCATGTATTCCTGTGCCATTGTACTCAGAAGCTCAGTTATCCCAAACATCATTCAACAACCACAACTGGCCCGCCCACTGCTCCTTGACAGTCGGCCAAATGAGCTCAGGCGGCAGAACGAACCCGCCTCCTGCCGCGTCCTGGGGGCTCAGCTCCATAGTCCACGAGTGCTCAGCACCATGCACAGCGTAGTGGTGGTCTCGAGAGTTGCCCGTGGAGAAGTACAGAATCTGGCAGCCGGGTCCAAACTCATATATGACGTTTCGCGCGCTGCCTGCCTGAATAGCTTTGGCGGTACCGCCCGCTACCTCGAGCATGCGGGGAAGCGTTTCGGGGAGCGGGTCGCATGAGAAACCCCAGGGAGTAAGGATAAGCTGGCCGTACGAGTGGAAGTCGATGAACGACCGGATCCCGGCGCCCGTGCTGGAAAGCTTAGCAGAGAGTCCATCCAAGGCTTGGTTCTCGGGTGTGTCGCCTGCGGCTTCGCCACGGTACGTCTGTCCGCACGGATCGGGCGTTGAACCACCGTCTGGAGGCGTGGCGTCCCACTCGAACTTCCAGTTGCGGTTGCCGTCGGTGCCGAGACAGGTCGTGTTTAGTTCGAGGCGCGGCTGCCGGTTCTTGCGCCATAGTCGGTCATTAGTTTGTGTGTACAAGAAGCCGTCTGGGTTGTGAAAGGGGACGAGGTAGAAGTCGTAGTGGTCCAGGAAACTAGTCACATTTGCATCGCCTTTTTGATACCCGTCAATAAGCTGGTAGGCTAGGTACTCGATCACTGAGAGCGTTAGCTAGTGTTCTTTTCTTCTCATGTGTGTTCTGCTTACCCATCGTGGAGATCCATTCTCTTGCGTGAACTGTGGCATGCCAAAGAATAATGGGCTTTTCTTCTTGAGTTTTATCTTCAGTGCTCTTGTCACCAAACAAATGGAATGCCCAAATTGTCCTGTTCTCGTAACTCTGGCCAATTGAAAACTTCTCAGAGTTATCAGGGAACGCCGCAACAAGGTCGTCCCAATACTGAAGGTGGTCGGAATAAGCATGGTAAGTGTCGAACCACGATAGATCTGGGAGCTGGCCCGCTGTATGCAAGTCACGCTTGTATACGGCTTCCTTGTCGGTAGAGCGAATGTACTTGCCCAGATCTGAGTTCACCAGGCGAGCGTTCAAACCCAGTGCACGAAAAGAGTCGATCTCCTCGGGTGGAATAGCAACTGACAGGGTGTTGCGGATTGGGTGGGTATGATAGTTGGAGAAGCGCCTGTTGATATCACGAGCTTCTTCGGTGGAAGATGGCGTAATGGAGTAGATTTGGTAGCCATCGTAGCTTGGGTTGGCACTACGAGACACAGAGCTAGCGTCGTGTGCGAAAGGAGACGCTGCTGCCAATTGAGCGGCCACCACCCACTTTGACAATCTCATTTTGAGGTTCGAAAAGTTGACAAGACGGCAGCAAGACACCACAACATCACATGCACTTCTTAAGTACGTCTTTGGACCCCTGCTTTGGCCTTATCTACACGTCGGGAAGCTCGGTACAATGATGGAATGTCCCCATGGAACTGTCATAGCTCGCACAACATTCCCGCGTTCACTTGCATCACTGGGATCATATTCAGTAGGTGGAGCGTCGTTCGCCCGCTAGCCAAGACGATGCCCAGGCTTTTGTATACTTATGTACCCCCAGCTTCCTGATCTAGACGCATCGCCAAGGAGCAAGGCAGGTCGGGTATGCAACTCCCCCTCAACCCCGGGTATATTGCTGATCCCGTCGAAAGCCGTTGAGAAGCCGCATCAAACCCTATTCAACAGCCTCGTGTTTGATTTCAAAGATGAATGGAAACTCGCGTCTTCTTTTTCTTGGGAGACAAACAATGTTCAGCACGATGCTCCTGAAGGCACGATATTGTTGTCTTGATGACGTCGCATTGAAAACCGCCTCTATGGTCTACGTAGACTTGCTTGTTTCACGCGTATGCGCACAGCAAGCAGAAGTAAAAGCTTATACAAAAGGCGCACACACGAAGAGGACTTGGAGTTATGAATAAGGTTTTGGTACACAAGTACCGTAAGCACGCTTGTACTGCTTGGCCAACTTGCCTATATGAGCACGTATCCCAGCCCTTCTCTTACCTTTCTGTAATACACATGCATTCCCATTGCCCCCATAGTGAAATATTTCTAGTATCCAAAACTTCATGACTGGCTTCCTACATACGTTTACTTCTACAAGACCAACCTGGTAGCAAAAAAAGTACAAGGCCGGAACTACACTTTTTTGATCAACCCCCGCTACTGCGTAATCGCACTCAATTTTGAAAGCAACGCAAGTAACAAGCAGAATCACCAAACAAGAAACCCAAATCGCATTGGACAACCCAAAATGTAAAGAAACCCCAGCTACCTCATCACGCAATGATAACCGGGAGACAATGAATCGTAAAACCCCACCCATTTAGGCATAGTGCCTACGAGTCATCGAATCTCAGTACTTAGAGAACAACATCCTACTCACAATATATACCCAAACGCAAAAATACCCATACTATCAACCATAAAGCCTGTCTGACCCTGGAAACACCACATCCCCCCCATCAACCCCACCAACCACAACCATGCCTGCAATGCTCGACGACCCCACAACCCCCCCAATCCAGCGCACAACCCCAATCCCCTCCTTCACCCCCACCCCCGTCACCCTTCGCGACGGCACCACCCGTGCCACCATCCTCCCCTTCACCTCGCCCTCGCAGGTCCCCCCCTCCCTCATCTCCTTTCTCTGCACGCAACTCGCCCTTGAAATCGCCGCTGGGGACACCTACCCGATGCTCGACCCTTTACCTCTTGAGGCCTTCGGACCCTACTGGTTCAGCACCTTCGCCGCCATCATGGTGCTTGGGGAGGGCTTGAGTGTGGAGGGCTTGGGGGAGGAGAAATGGGAGGAGAAGTGCTTAGGGAGTTTTTATGTGAAGCCGAATTATCCGGGGAGGAGTAGTCATGTTTGTAATGGGGGGTTTTTGGTGAATGGAAAGAAGAGAAATTTAGGGGTGGGGAAGGCGCTGGGCAAGGCGTATTTGGAGTGGGCGCCTAGACTGGTGAGTTTTTATCGCGGTTGATGAAGATGGATCTTTTGAGCTGATGGAGAACAGGGATTCACGTATTCGGTGTTTAATCTAGTGTACGAGACGAATGTTGCATCATGTAAGATTTGGGATTCGTTGGGGTTTGAGAGGATTGGGCGGGTGAAGAAGTGTGGGGTTTTGAAGAGTTTTCCGGGGAGGAAGGTGGATGCGATTGTTTACGGGTATGATTTTGAGGAGAAAGAAGAGAAGGAGGTAGTGTGAAAGTGTGGGGTATGTTGGATTTGGTATCTAAAACAGAAGAGAAAAATCGACTATCTACGACTTAAGAGGACCATTTCAATTCCTCCAGCTTCTCAACGCCATACGGTACGCTCGGGGTACTCCAAGCCGCACCTTCAGCACCCTTAATTTGAGGTACCGGCTTCAAAATGCTCAACCTCTTGCTGTCAAACGCGCTGTTCTCGAAACTCTGGTACCATCCACAGTTCTCCTCCAGGTACTGTCCAATAACCTTCTTCCAACCCTTGTAAACCGTTACAAGCAAGTCAAGCACATGATGGCTTCCGTGCATATCGCCCCACTGGAACCTCTCCTGACACTCCTTAACTGTCTCAAGCGGATACAGTCCAACATCCTCACGCAGCGCATACGCATTTACGCCAACAAGCGAAGAGTGAACCTGATAGCTTCCTCCCTTAACCGCGCGGTCACGCAGAGCCTGCATCGCACCTACAGCTCCAAGAACTCCAGTCGACATATCTGAGATAGGCAGACAAGGCAGCACAGCCTCATTCTTCGGAAGCTGCTGTGTAGTTTCCAGCGACTTACCGGTTACGTACGCAGAGCCAGCCGCAGCATCAGCAATTTGCTGCCAACCAGGTCGCTCCTTGTAGTATCCGTCTGGCCCGTAGCAGTTCTCAGATACGTACACGATGCCCTTGCCTCTCTTACCGGCCATCTCGAGCATGTCGTCGAGACCTAGACCGTATTTTGCCATCTTGCCCATGCGGAAGCCTTGGATGAAGACATCGGCGTCTGCGAGGAGAGATTGCAGATATGTCCTGTCGGATTCTTTGCGTAGGTCTACGGTCGAAGTGCGCTTTCCGGCGTTGAGAGTGAGTTGCATGATGTTGATGTCGGGGAGATGGGGTGGGTTGAGGCGGATGACGTCCGCACCGAATGCTGCGAGGATGGTACCAACTTCTGGACCAGCGATGACGCGGGTGAGTTCGACGATTTTTACGCCGGCGAGAGGCCTGCGGTCTTGTGGGTTCAGAGGTGGGAAGCTGATGGGCGGGGTGGGGATAGCTTGGTTCTGTTGCTTGACGTTGACGAGTGGGTGTGCGGCTAGTGACTTGCCCATCGTCGACTCGTTCCATTGCTGAGGTGTGAAGCAGATGGAGCCACAGAGGCCGTTCATCAAGTTCTTAAGTTCGAGCTCCGCAGGGCTGAATTTCTTGGTATGTTCTGCAATGAGCGCTGCAGCTTCTTCGTTGGACGAGACTGGAGTGCTGGGGTCGATGCCAATCATCTTGAGGGTTGGAGGAGCATTCATACTTCCATGAAGGGAGTACCATGTCTCGGGATCTTTGGTAGGATATAGGGCGGTTGCACGGTACTTGAGTGGTGTGTCCGTCCAGCCCTGCTCCCAGTCCGCAAGCAACTTACCGAGCTTTTTCTGTGCTGACATGCTCAAAACGTCTTCTCCGTTGAGAAACGCCGTGGCAATGCAACCGAACCACATTGCAGCGTGGGTGGTGTTCACAGTGATCTCACGCTTGTCGTCTTTGGCACCTCTTATTGCGAGTATCTCATCTCCGAGGACACCACACATAGCATGCAGGGCTGCGGCAACGGATGTTGCCTTGATGGGTCCTGGGATGACAGGGTACTCCTCGCCGGTGAACTTGACTTTTGAGAGAATGCTTTCATCTTGGGTGAAGCCAGGTGTTTGTGATACGAGCTGACGGAAGATGCGTGCGGTATCTTGCGGGACGGGAACAAAGGTCTTGTCTGTGTAGGTTCCGGGGCCATAAACATCTGGGATACGATCTGAAGTGACCATGATGGGTGGGTGAATGTGATTAACAGTAGAGCAGATCAGCGTATAATAGATAAATGAAACTGCGTGATGAAATGGTTTGATGGGGTTGTGGAAGATAATGAGTAAATGCTATTCTACTTGCGCAATATCTCTCTCTTATATCGTCTATCTTGAATTTCTCTGACCAGGTTCTTCGACAACAAGCTCCTTCAGTGTCTACGGATATGTGCCTCCGATCCAGTAAAGAAGGAGATAGTTCGGACATACTTCATCATTCCTTCCCTCATCCTCGTACGAATACTATCATCCGTGCAGGGCTATGAGGTGTGCCGCGCTATTCCACATTTGCTATGTAGTAAGTTGGCCGAGATCTCCCGTGTGCCACTTTTCCTTGCACAGGCACGACCTCTGCGAGCTTGCATCATATCTTTGAAAGTTGCTGAAAGATATTTTTCAGATATGATGCAGGAACGGGGTCCATAGATATCGGTCCGGTCCGGTCAATTGGCGATCACATCGGCGGTCTGACATCATTCGGTGATCAATCGGTGTTATAGTCTCTCGTGCGAACACCTCTTGACAGGCACGACGTGTTGCAATGGGATGCTTGCAAGTAGTAGAAATTTATATGTCTAAGACGGGAACATATTGCTCTTCTCAGAGCGTTTTCAAGTAATCCATTATCATATTTCCCATTCAGAATGCCACACTCAACAACCTCAGTGCCAATCCAGCACATCACTGTCATCGGCAGTGGCTCAATCGGAGCATCATGGGCTGCTCTCTTCCTCGCACAGGGCCTCAAAGTGACTGCTTTTGATATCAACCCAGCCGCTGAAGCAACGCTGCGAAAGCTCGTCAAAAACGCACTCCCTGTGTTGAAATCTTTGGACTTACTCAAGAACTCTAATACATCTCCCGAGGACATCACTTTTACGACCGATCTTGCTACAGCCCTCAAAAATGCCGACTTTGTGCAAGAAAACGGACCGGAACGCCTCGATCTCAAGCAGCAACTTTTCAACAACATGGCCGCCCTCGTGCGCCCCGATACCATCATCGCCACCTCATCAAGCGGCCTGACTTGCACATCCATCCAGTCCGGTATGGGTGCGGATACACACCCAGATCGCATTGTAATCGGACATCCCTTTAACCCGCCACATTTGATCCCGCTCGTAGAAGTCGTTGGCGGCGAGCAGACCGCGCCACAGACGATTGAGCGCACAATGGCGTTCTACACAGCTATTGGCAAGAAAGCCGTGCATGTCAAGAAGGAAGTGGTTGGACACATCGCAAACCGACTACAAGCAGCATTGATGCGCGAGATGCTGCATATGGTGCAAAATGACATCTGCAGCATCTCGGATATTGACGATGCCATGGCGTACGGGCCAGGACTGCGTTGGGGTATTATGGGTCCTAATGCGCTATTTCATCTTGCGGGCGGCGAGCAGGGTGCGCAGCACATGGCGAATCATCTCTTGGGACCGCTGACTACGTGGTGGGCACAAAAGGATCCTGTACTAGATGATGATCTGAGAAAGAAGTGGGTTGAGGGCACGACGGAAGCAGTTGCTGAGAGAAAATTTGATGATCTGGTCACACAGCGGGATTCAGAGTTGGTTAGGCTGCTGAATTTGAGGAAGGAGTGGGATGGTTATGCGGAAGAGAGGAGGAACTAGTAGAGTGTAATACTAGAGAAGATAAATTGATACCCTTTGAAATGTGCTTCACAATTTCTATCGTCTTGATTACAACAAAGTCAATATCTATAGTACATCGACTATCATCTACTCAGAATATTACAATGAATTCCGCATGTCAAAACCCTACTTTGAATTTACTTTTCCATCTACGATTATCTTTTGAAAATGATGACGTCATCCCACGTGGCGCTGCAGACCACCGGCTACGTAGTGGCGTTGGACCCTTCGGTCAAATTGTCTCTTTTTACATACTACACATACATCTTCTTCGCTTCCCTACATTATCTACAAAACTCAAACTGAATTTGACGTCACAGCGTGATGTTGACATGCCAGCTCCATTGAGATATTTTCCTTGAGAGATTGCAAGTTTACCGTAACGGCGCACGCACAAGTTCGGCCGAGCAAACTAGCACGCCCGACTTTGCAGACGTGCACGAAAAGTGGGATGGGCATGAAATACACGTATGGAGTCGGCGTATGGTGGATCCGAGTTTGGCCCGAATAGGTTTGTAGTGGTAACTGGAATGGTGCTGGTATGCATGTATATAGAAGGTTAAGGATCTGTGAAGTGGAAGACTTACACCTCACGAAAAGTTACCAACTCTGTATCTTCTTGAACAACTTCAAATTTCTTTTCATTGCACAAATCAGATCATATCAAATCATTAAATTGGGACATTCTACAGCGCACATTATGCCCTCAATCACTGAGCTATCCCAGAAAGCTCCTTCGAAACAACGCCTCTACATTCTTGACGCATCACTATCCTCGCACAACCACTCTGGCGGCCGCATTGTCTCCTGCAATACAGATGGCAGCGACTTACAGCCCGTTGTCTCGCCGCTCCCCACACTACCAGATGGAGTGACAATCGATCACAACAATGGCACTATGTGGTGGACAAATATGGGCACCGCGCTCTCCACCGACACAGGCAGTATAGAGACAGCCTCACTCGACGGCTCCAACCGCCGGATCATCGTTCCTACTGGCACAAAGGGCGTCTGGACGCCCAAGCAAATCACCCTCGCAAAGGAAAGTCGCACACTTTACTGGTGCGACCGAGAAGGCATGAAAGTCATGCGCATGCCACTGGCAACAGAAGAGCCTGAAGTACTCATATCAACAGGCGATCCACATATCGTAGCAGATACAGCAGACATGCGGAACTGGTGTGTCGGCATTGCTGTCGACGAACAGAGAGGATGGTTCTACTGGACGCAAAAGGGCGCATCTAAGGGAAATGCTGGTGCCATCTACCGCGCACGCATCGACAACACGGAGGTGCGCGAGAAGGTTTTCGAGAACCTACCTGAGCCGATCGACCTAGAGCTGGATGAGGAGAATGCCGTGTTGTACTGGACGGACCGTGGGGATCCGCCTAGGGGTAACACATTGAACAGAGCGTTTGTTGGAGGTGGTGAGGAGTCAATTGGTGGAATTAAAATCCTTGCGAGTCGATTTCATGAGACTATTGGGCTTGCATTAGACCTAGGGAAGGACGTTGTGTATCTAAGTGACCTTGCGGGCGGCGTGTATGCGGTTGATCTTCAGACACAAAAGAAGAAGGTATTGTTCCCCGAGCTAGGAGATTTGACTGGCATTGCGCTTGCATAGATATTTGTATTACATAATTCTAGCACGATATCGTTTCGTGCATTTGCTCAATTCATTGTCGTCAAGCTCGTATCTAGAGCTCGGCGATTTACTTAGATGTGTGAAGAGGATTTTGGACGTATGACATGATATGCGAGATGCACCAAAATTAATATCGATTAGTTTCTCCAACTGAGAGGCTTGGTGTACTAATATTTGCTCAAATGGCATCAGTCTCGCCATGGCACTCGGTTCGGCCGTCGCGGTGATCCCGGCAAAATAAGGCCAAAAAAATTTGGCAGCACACTAGAAGTCATGCAGATGTGAACGCAAAAAAACTGGTGATTTGACCTAACCAGGGGTCGAACCTGGAATCTCTTGATATCGAACTGAATCGTAGTCAAGCGCCTTGCCATTGGGCCATTAGGCCAGTTGTTCTGATGATGGAGGTTTTTGAGATATTACCATATTTATAGACTTTTTGAAAATTTGCGCCGCAGCGCTGAACCGGCGGGGTATACACTCAACGTCATCCGCCCCACTATACCCTTCCTCTCTAATTCGACCACACACGCATCGTTTCAGCACCCACTGCCTCAAATCATGGCTTGCTTACGATTAGGCAGAAGCCTGATTCCGTGCTTGCTCTCCATAGGCACTGCCGTAACTTGAACACTGTTCCTTCACATTTGCCTTTCCCGGTTCCTACGCTCCTTGTATCCCATAGCAATCGCACAAACTTCTATATCACGATCGCCAGAACCATGTCACGAAGAAACAGTGCCATGTATACTCCTCATCCGCTGACCGCGCAATTCGATAGCGCAAAGTTCATGGTTGGCGGGGGAGTAGCTATCTTCCATCTTGCAACTGGGCGCGTGGTACTATGCAGCTACGAGCAACACGGGCACACAGTATATTTCCTGCCTAAAGGACGGCGAGATGCAGGCGAAGAAAGTGGCACAGGCGCAGAGCGAGAGGGGTATGAAGAGGTGGGTCCCAAAACGAGTCTGCAAGCATTTTCCCGAGAAAAAAAAAGTTTTATAGATGATTTTCGCAAGAGCTAATGCAATATACAAAGTCAGGGTATCGAAACCGGCTTCTCCCTCTACCAACACGGCATTGCCAACCGCAAGCTCATCCACGTGTCCACGCTCCGACGCATACTGCCGAGCCCGTTCTGTTACAGTTGATGCCGTTGCGAGAGTATCAGTATGTGGTTTATTGGTACATTTCGGAGACGCTGCCGCCGTCACTCGAGGGGGACCTCGAAACAGAACCAGGATCGCCGTATAAACCTCCACCGCGTTATCCGCAGAATCTCTCATTGAGGGAGAGAATTGCGATGGAGCCGCAGGGGTACGAGCCTAGACATCACGAGGGCACGGGCGTGGATAATATGGAGAGGCAGTTCAAGAGCGAGTTGTGCAGTGTAGAAGATGCAATAAAGAAGCTAGGCCAGGGCCACATGATGGGTGAGGCTATGGCGGATGTAGTTAGGAAAGGGTGGGAAGGAATCCAAAAAAGGTCCGAGATGGAAGACGCAGCCACGCAGCAAAGTCCCGAAGCAGTTTGAACCTTCCGAGTTTGTTGGTTTGGAGATTGCGCAGAGCAGGGTATCAGCATCATATCGCAACTTTCACGTGCCATCCAACCTCTAATTTTTTTTTCTGTACCGAGAGGCCTACGTCACTCGGATGTTGCTGTTGTAAACAACAACTCCCACGGTCTAGATCCCGGACTATCTGCCGGTAGCAACATGCTATGCATACTGTAGATTACCTACGCCTGTCTATACCTTAGCGAATCCTTCTATACATACCAGGTTCCAACAGGAACATCAATAGTCCCAACATTAACCTAGTAAGACCCTGTGGCGAATCAACCGAACCACTACTGTAGGACACCTAGAATCCTAATCGGGACAGCGAATATTACCTGCGCACGCGACTAAGAAGGAAGGCGACCACGTGGAAGAGCACAGTTGGGGTAAATTAGCCGGTGAGCGAGGCCGGTTATTGAACTACCATGCATATCGCAAGATCGCGAGTGGCATGATTGCAACTTGGAATGCAATGCAGATAACAAACACCTGATTGAATGTTGAGTTCTTTCCGGCGAACTGCAATACTGGCACCATGTAATGCCATGGAAATTTAACCACGGACTCCCTACCTGATGATGCTTGTCCTGTCTTAATGCGATGGGCAAGGTTCATACGTCCGTACGCAGTGGTTGCATCGTCTATACTGCATACCGCCATCCCTCTCCTCGAGATCGAGATGCAGAGAGAAATAAACAGTGCAGATGGATAAGCTTCGAAGCGTAACATCCGCGCGTGCATCTTCATGTTATACCGATCTGCACAAAAAACAGTAAGCAAGACGGAAGCAAAGAAGGGGGTGTCCGGATCGAACTCTCCTCCTCCTCCTTCTTTGTCACATCGCACTCTGACCGGCAAAGATATCATGGTACGCTACGCATGCCGTAACCAGACATCTCGTGCCCTTTCTCCAAGCCTCCCCAAGAACCCATTTGTTTCAAGTACAAGGACGCTCAGGGTTCGCCAAGTAAGTAGGACGTGTGCGTATGTTTGACATTGCCCAGGATACCGGAAGGCAAGGGTTGTCGTGATAACTCAGCCAGCGGTATGTAAACTTTATAGCTGTTTTTTCCCCGCTCCCGCCTACGCAAACACTGGGTGACCACGGGTGCAACTTTGGGTAAAAGCTGCGGTCGCTACGTATCAGAAGTATGTGTATAGATACACCTTTCTGTGGGTTTTGACGCGGAAAAGCGAAAACAAACATAGTGGTGGTACTGGGTATTCCGCCAATCTCCCCAAAGTATTACTTTTCTTGGACCGCGGACATGCCAATCCTCTGACCTACGTACGCGCCACGCCATCACCTACCCACTTCATCTCCACCTATCCCCCCGTCCATCCCCACCCACCCAAAAAACGCACACACACACACACACACACACACACACACACACACACACTCTCTCTCTCTCTCTCTCTCTCTCTCTTTATCCTACCAAACCACACGAAAAAAAACCCCACCCACAAGCACCATTACTTACCGCTCTCCAAACACACACAAGCACCCCATTTCCAATTACACCCCCCACCCCCACCCCACCTGAAACAACCGGCCCGTTACCTACCTCATCAAACAAAACCCTAATCGCAAGTGTGCGCGCCAAAAGAGAAAAAAAAACAATAACAATGATAATGATTACTGCCAAGCGAGAAAGCTAGAGAATGACACAGCGCTTATAAACACCGTCATCGTCCGTCCCCCCTGTGTGCCTGAGACAAAACCAGGGCGGCTACTGCTGCTCGCAGAAACGCATAGAAGAAAAAAACATAAATAAACGGCCGGCTCAGGGCGCCCGGGCGCCAAGCGGGCGGGGGTGGGCAATATGTACGCAAAGGTGACTTTTGAGTTCGGCAAGTTTTACCTCGTGATGTAACGTCGGGAGAAAAGAAAAAGAGCGGTATACGAATGTTTCAAAGGTGGCAGCAAGCACATGCCTTTTGCTTTGCCGTAGTTATTCTCTCTGTCTGTGATTCCGACAGGGAAAAAAAACTGACAACGTGGTGATACGCAAGTGTACCAGACGGATTGTTTTTTTTTTTCGCACTGATTGGCACGTTAGGCACGTTGCAGTAAGTAGCACACACATGCAGGCTTGCAGGCTTGTCAAATACCGGGCGGGGGCTCCACCTGCGTGCAGGAAGGGAAGAAGGTGCAGGCGAGGGGGGCTAGCTAAGCTGCGCAAGCTAGAAGATGTTTAGCGTGGCGATCGCTGCAGGGGTTGGGTCAAGAGGGAAGAAGGGGGGGACCGAGGTGGACATGGGTTGTTGGGCTTGGTTATACTCTAGAGATTTTGGTGTGAAATTGGTTATATTGATATGTACAGATAAAACCACCTTGGCTGGAAAAACGCCGGATTGGGGTATTTGCCGCGCCTGAAGAGAGGGGAAAGAAGAGGAATCGTATACAAATGTGGTGACGGGGATAACATTGAATAGCTAACCATTAGCCCGTTTTCTCGGGCACCCACCGAAAGGCCCGACCACATGTTGCTTGTTTTGTGTTTGTCTTCGTGCCTGGTCCACAGGATAAAAAAAGTCTTAAAAGGAGTGTGTGAGGGAAAATATGGAGCCATATCAGATGGGGGTATGATGTGGTTTGAAAAGAAAGGAAACTAATGTGTACAGCGAAGTAGATGTGCATGTGTATAATCCTCTGTGTTGCGCATCCGGACGTTGATTTCCCCTTCCAAAAAACATGAGACAAGATTTCAACGAACAAGTTATAGACGCTTCCAAAGAAAAAACATGGTATTGCCGAGTGGGGCAAGATCAGACATGACGTGACAGGTGTTTACCACGAGAAAGACTCCTCGCGGAAGTCGACGTTCCACTGGGTCTCGCGGTTGCGGACCGCGCGGCGGAGCTCATCAGCGAGGCCACCAGTACCGCATGTGGTGACACAGGCAGCACCGATGCCCTCTTGCATCTCCTGGTCGACCAAGGCCTGGACGTTGGGTCGACCAGGGAACATCTGAACACTTGAAGAGGGTGAGTGGATCTCCTTGGTGCTGCGGGGGCGGGTGACGAAGAGCAGAATCTTGAGGATCTCGCGACGACGTGGCATGGAAAGGATCTGTGTCATCCATGTACGGATCCACTCCAAGTGCTCAGGCGACTGGATGATCCATACAAGTGTGAGGCGACGAGTAGCAACAGTGCCGTTTGCATAACCAGCAACGATATCGCGCACGTGGGGGACTTGGTGCGTGATACCAATACCAGCAGCCCAAAGCATCACAGTGCCATAGGAGCTAAGGTCCTCACCACCTATTAAGGTAACCGTTAGCGTAGTTCGGCGGTATTGGTTTAATATGCGTAAATTGCAAAGACTTTGCAGAAACAGGATTCTAGACTCACCATAAGGACCCTCGACATATGCCGAGCAGGAGAATCTGCCGGCAGCAGAGAGATCGGCCTTTTTGAACAACTTGTCGGTAAAGCCTGTGCGGCGGCGGATGATGAAGGACATGCTGGTCTTGTGGTGCTCGAGGATATCTTGGCGGTTCATAGGGAGGCCCTTCTCATCGCCAGAGGCAATGCTGAGGTCTTCCTCTTCCTCGCTCCACGCGATGGAGAAGGGGTGGTTGGTCCAGAGACCAACAGAGGGGATGTACAAGTAAGCGTGCTGGCCAGGGCGGAAGTTCCATGGGCGTGCCATGCGGACCGTAACACGGAGAGCATCTCCTGGAAGAACTTCAACGTCGCAGGCAGTGCCGCCGTTTCCAACGTTGCGCATGACAAGACGAACAAATCGCCAGGTACGCTCCATACCCCAGAGAGCGATAACTCCGTAGAGCATGCGCTGCTGCTCGCGATCCTTGAGGTGGACCCATACGGCGCCGAGCGAGAGCGCAGCACCGACGATGTGACCGTGCAGGAAAACCTCATAGAAGGAGTGGCGGATGGGTGAGGGCGACTGGATCAGAAGGAACACAAATGCGACAGTTCCCTGTGCGTGTTAGGGGATGATGGAAAAGAATCTCACGCAAGACTTACAATGAAACCGCTCATGATGAATTCACTCTTGGTGATTGAGGCTTGAACAGCGACCCAGCCCTCTGCATCTTCGTTAGTACGGGTTTCTTTACAACTGGCGTGATTTTGAACTCACTGCTGTGAACCTTGTTGGCCATCCAGCAGACGGTGTGGGCAATTGCCTCGAGGACAACGATTCGCCCAAACCAGCGGTGGACCAAGTTCATGGTATCGAAAGAGATGCCAGTGAGCTTGATGATGGGGTTGTTGCGACCAGCAAGCAGGAACAATGGGATCATGTTGATAACGGCCATGATACCAGAGCGGCTGAGGAGCTCGCCAGCACCTGAGGCAAAGCTGCTGTAGTCAATTTTCCACACACAGAAACCGATGTTGACCGCAAAGTAGCCGACGAGGAAAAAGGTCTGCAGGCGGCTGGGCAGTGTTCCAACACCAATGGCAGACGAGAGCTTGAACTCGCGATGGTGCCGGGTGCGGAAGAGGGGAGCATCGAGACAGTGTTTCTTGAAAGCGGCATAAGTGCGGTTGGGAATGGCGAAGTAGCGCTGGGTGTCGTTGTTCAGGCATGTGACGGTTCGGATGTAGCGCACAAAGTAGAGAATGACTTGGTAGACGAAGAAGACGACAACAATGATCCACCAGATGTATCCGAGGTAGTGCTGTACGTCAACGTTCTCGCGGCCAGCAGTGGGGTCTTCTTCTCCATGGCCAGCGCGCTTGGCGAGGCCACTGGCAACTTCCATCAGAGACATAGTTGGAAGGAGTGAGCAATTGTCGAGTGTAGGGCCAAGATGAGAGTCGGATCGGTCGCTGTGGCAGGCGGGGATGACGTTATGTAGAGAGTGTACTCTGTCTTGGCCAGCAAACGACAGATTGGTGGAGTGGAGCAAGGCCTGGAAGAAGCAGTTGATATGGCGTGCGTGGTGACCCAGCCTTAACAGATAGTACTTAGGCTTGGGATGACTGGGTAATGGTGTGCAGGATTCACGCGAGTTGGCGTAGCGTGGACAATGGCCGAATCGGTCGGGTTAATATGCAGCAGGCCAAGTGGGCAATTGAGCGGAATCCAGATGCCAGGGAGGGTAAGCTGCACTGATAGTCGACTGGGTATGGGTAAATCGCCAACCAGGGGATGAAGGAGAAAGAGCCGGCGGGGAAAGCAAGACCAAGCACCTGGGTTGGACGAAGAAAAGCAGAGCCAGGCGAACCACGGCAATAAAAGAGCGACTATTGGGGGGGTTGAACGAGCGAGTGAAGAGAGGGAAAGAAGAGAAGGCGTTGTGGGCGCGAGGGCCGCGTGGATAAAGGAAAGGGAGCGTGGTGGGTTTGATTATTGCTGGTAGCAGCCTCAGGATTGGAGGACAGGGCTGGGGCGGAGGGCAGGGATGGTGCCTGAAGGCGGCCGGCTAGGGCCCCCGGGTGCTGAAACGGAACGGAGTCGAGGACGCAGGACGAGTGAACGCCACGCCACAGACGAGCGATGGACAAGCTGCACGCTGACGACCCTGTTTCATCGGTTCCGAACTCTTCCTCTCTCTGTGCTCGTCCGTGTGCGCGTCATCGCGCCCTTCTCCATCCATCGTGATACACACGCCAACCGTCTGCCATGCCCGCTGTGCCTCTATCTGCTGTATCGCCCCAGGCACCCGTACGTACGCTGCCGACGCACAGCGCCTGGGCGAACAATGCCCCGGCCTGTCACTCTCCTATGCCAGCCTTGGCCCACCCAGGACCACCCTTCGTCATCCATCTATCCACGACTCCTCCGTCTCCGCCCCCGTCTCTTTGCGGTATAACGGCCGTCGTACAGCGGCCTACTTAGACACGCACTCCATCTACCCGTTCCCGCCTGTGCGACCAAGCCAGCGACCGCATCCTCCAAAATGTGCCGCCCGCAGCTGGGGCGCCACAATCCGCCGTGCCTCTTCCTTTCCCCCATACTATGCAGTACATCTAATTTGCCTTGAGCCTCAACATCAATCTGCAAACTTCCACTCACCCCTTTGTCACCACTAGCACCCGGTCGCTCAGTCGGCCGCCCGCATGTTTCCCTTGGATGCTTGCTGGGAAGATGCATGAATGTCACTGCACCGCCCCGGCCATGTCTATCCCGAAACACGTCGATTCCAATCGTGGCCGCTCCTCGTGTCCTGCATAAATCGCCGTGTCGGTTCTTCCGTCATGGGGAGAGACCCTCTGGTTGCTGTCAAAACCACAACCGCCGCTTGTTTAGTGTGTCGATTCAGATAAACGCCTTCGTGGATATGCCCTGTCCGGCCCCCGCACAAACCGCATTCTATTTGCGCGACTCGGATGCGCTTGCCTTATGCCATCGTCGCGCTCTCCGCCTTTTGCAAACCGAGTCGAGACTCGCAACGGAAATTTCCATGCTGCGCCCGAAGTGACTCCACTACCATCAGGTGTTGTCACGCCCTAAGTACCATCAATCCTATTCACGTGTGCGCACGGTCAGAAACACCTATACTGTGTAATTTACCGAAGATTCAGTCACGAAACGACTTCGTCTAGAAGGTGTCAGGCTTTGTCTACCTCAGCCTGCATGCCCATATACACATACATACTATACACATAGAGTACATACTTACATCGACGTAGTGGCGGGCTCCATTCGCATCCGCTAGCAGAGTGAACAAGAAGACGCCGGCTTGGGACTGGCAACTGCGATAAGACCATGGTTCGGAAAACCTCCTTCAATCGCGTCCTCAGTCTTGTGCACTCGATGGTGATGGAGCATCCTGACAGACGGTGTGGAAAGCGGGACATGCTCAAGGCACTTCCTGTCAGTCCTAGCCGCTCAGGTAGTACCGCACTCTAGGTTGAGACTGACTCACGACGTACTCGAAGATGACAATGTTAGCATAACACCAGGAATCCTGTGAAGCTACTAGATTGCCACTGTTTCACGCAAATGATGGCGTGCCCGCCTTGGCCCCACGCTCTCGAAACTTCCTCAACCGTTCCTCTTGGAGCACGTCGTTTCAGAGACGGGCGCCTCTCGCTTTTCTTCTCGGTTTCGATATGCAGCCACTCTCCACCGATCGGTCCACTGCATGGCTTGCAACATGCGACACAAACATGCGGGCGCTGACGTAGGCCCGGTGTTTGCAAAGTCCGTTGGTATCGACCTAGAATCGCGTGACTCGGAGCGGGCGCCTCCCTCCCGCCGCCCTTTCGTGTTAACGCTACCGTACTCGAGTACCGTTATCCACAGCTCGTGTCAACAAACACGTGCCCAGAAACGGTGCCGCTGGTGTCAATTCATGCCGCTCCCTATTCGGTGTCTAGACCGCGGCTTGCATTTGATCCACAATGCGCAATCTCCTTTTTTACCTTCCTTGTCGCTCTCTATCTCGCTTAGCAGCCAGTAGCAACGACTGACGCTATATGCACAAGACATTCCTTGACACCTGACTGCAGCATGTGTAGATCGATGGCTGCCTGCAAATCTCAGGTAAGCGCTGTATCGTTTAGCCAGAAGCAAATCAAGGCTTGAACTTTTCCAACGAGGCTTGTTCGGCGTCGACGTTACTCGGATTTTCAAATACGGACGTTGACCAATGCAACAAGCATGCACCTCAATTGAGTTCATCGTGTTCCGGAATGCTGTTTATAGTATTCGTACAAAGCAAGGACGTATCTGACGATGTGCCAAGTCGACGCGTATATACAACTCGCCGTGGCAATAAAGGCAATAAATACGTAAGCATGAGTAACCACTCACTTACTTAGTCCCAACCATATGGTAAGCTGCTATAAACACTCTCGGCCCTGTTACCAACATCGAGTCCATGGCCGTGGGCCCGGCCTGTTGCATCAGTGCGTAATATGCCCGACGTAATTCTGCACGTGCAAGACACGTCAACCTGGGATTTTGACAGGCATTCGAACGTCAGTCGGACTTGCGTATCTATTTTCATCGGAGGGCTGTGTCTATCCAAAGGCCGAGCTTTTGGATAGTCACGTGTGCGAGCCGGCTATACAATGGAAATGATGCCTTACAACATGTGCGCGAAAAGACTTTGATGTCATACTAATCCCGCTCCCGAGTAAATGTCGAGTCGCCAAATGGCTGTAGCCTGTGAAGAAGGATGCATACTACATTCTACGAGTTGCTCTACAAGCAATAATTTAGCTGTATTGCAGAATGGTACAGACAACAACAAGGTAAAGTCTTGTATTGCGACGTAAGGAAGCAAGATGACACAAGCTTCTGCCATGGCGTGTTTGGGAATGCGATACTTTCGAGCCAATTCTCGCGAGGGTAGTGTAAGTACATGGTATTGGAAAGCGAATGGGAATCTCGAGTAGCTAGCGCGGAGACAATACGCGCTTAACGCCGACCACCGATGAGGTAGGTCAAACAAACAAACAATCATCACGACAACGACGACGCGCCTGTAACATAGCACAACATATTCTACCGCCCATCGCTCTTCCGCACCCATCTATCCCGTATGAATTAACCGATATACCTATTACCATGTCAACAGACGACACCCTGCCATGGACAACTTCGCGATGCAATCGTCTACTGCGGCCGCTTTCCTCGAAACTCGCCAAACTGCGCAAAGAACTCGAACGACCGCGTCCTACGAATACAGATTCGCGCAATGTTTCCTCGGCATTTGCCACCAAGGGCTCTCCCCAGAAGACAACAAACTTTACACGCCCAGCCCACAAACCACGGGGTTTTGAGAAGGCTAGAGATCCAGATTGGAGGCCAGGCATGAAGTCGGGAGCAGCTAAGAAGACTACATATGGCGCACGGGGAAGAGGGAGACCAGCACCAAGGAGAGGTAGCCCAGACACCACCAGCAATGTCTCCCGACCGGGCGAGATTGCCTTTACGCCTTTGGTTTCGAGAATGGGCGGGCAACTGAACAGCAGTCCACAGATGCCCATATCGCCGTTGCGAAAAATTTCAAAGAATCGAGGCCCCCTTTTAGTCAATTTAGTTCTACCTGCAGCGGATGTGCCTAGGGATGTGCACAAACTCGTTCAAGGCACTTTGGAGGCATACGCAAACCTGCTCCAAGCCACCTCAACAGGAAATGAGCCGACACGGAAAGGCACAAGATCACTTATGGGCGCTTGTTTGAGAAAACTACCGGCCTACATCGAACTCGAAGAACATTTCGCAAAGCTAGACAGGCTCGAGGAAGAGGCAGAAGAAGAAGGTCGGGACATTGCCAACGAAGTATACGAACAGCTCGAGACACACTTTGAACAAGCCCCTGGACTTGGCTGGCGCCACTTTCGACAGGTCGTCCGAACACATGCCACAACGCTGATATGCGATGCCATTGTCGACGAAATATTGAGTCTCAAGGACGCATTGATACTCGTTACGCACTGCTTAAACGCCTATGCATGGGAGGAGGCAGAACAATTGTTACTGTCTTATGCACCGCTTCTAGAGTCCATCACTATGCCCATCAACACACGGGCCGATTTATTTGACGTGCAGCGGTCGCCTTTTTTACATGCGGTCAAGGATTTTGTTCATCGCACCGGACGTCATCGTCTGCTTTACGATGTCTTGGAGCACATGGTTGCTCTTGAGCTGCTACCGCTCGAATGGCTGGCAACCGATAGCATGCGCCCTGTCTGGGATCGACTGGTCCGAAGCATTTCCGAGAATGATGCTCGCACTCTGCCAAGTGTTTGCCGATTCTTCGAGACAGTTGCCTTCGCAAGCATGGGCCTGCCCGATTGTCGGCTGCTAGAAGATGAGGTCACTGGGTCTGTTTCTAGGCGCTTTGTACCATCGTCACGATTGGAACTCCGGCAGGCGCTTGACACTACGTTTTCTAGTCTCCTCACCGTGCTGTGCAGTATAACTTCAGTCAACAACTCTCGTAACGACGACGCGGGCCAGATGACTGCAAAGCGGGTTACTCGAGTTTTGGACGCGGTCGTCGTTGCTATTGCTACTCGGCAGGACATCAAGGATGAGCTCAATCTTCTTGGTGCGGATGCCAATGATGTCCAAGTCATGGCTCAGCGTGGCATTTGGATAATATTTGCATCATGTCTCCTGCATCTTGAGAGTTGTTTGAGCGATCCAACCGTAGTATCCCTCGATACCACTGGCTCTATAGGCATTATCAATTGGATAGCCTCACAATATTCCTCAAAAGACATCAATTTCGCATCGATATTTGGCCCTCTACCATCCTTGGTCTCGTCGACTGCACGTGGGACTGGTCGTATCTGGCAGGACGATGGATTCGATCAATTACAACGCTTTGTTACGGCACTGATGTCGGTATCTGGCTGCCGATTACCGCACAAGCTGTGGACACTGAAGAGAATCGCATTAGAATCCGCACTGGAATTTGCTCACGGCACAGGCGACGCCGAGCACATGGCATTTGCACGCGAGGTTGAGAAGAAGATGCAAACACAAGGTCGCCTAATTATCATGCAATCACCAGCAAAGAACGATTCCCCGGCGACAGGTGGTGGCTTTAGGTGGGAAGAGGGCATCGGTGAATGGGTCACATGCACACCGTTTGTGAAACAGAATCCCAGGCGTCAGATTGGCAAACCCGTCCGGGCCCTTGAACTACTTCCGACGCCGGTGCAGTCAGAAGAAGAGAAGGAGGATGTCGCTGAAGTCGAAGATGACCTCCCTAGTAGTGTCCCCACCACTCCAGTGTGGGAAGCCACTACATTCGACTACGCAGATGAGGACGATGCAGGACCGCAATCGTCACCAATCAAGAAAAGACAGCGTACTTCCATATCATTGTTGGGAAAACGCGGTCGAGCGCCATCACCAAAGGTCGTCATACCGGTGAAGCGAACGCACATGACACCTCCAGACACACCACCTGTCAGATTTTACGCCCATCTACCTGAGGAAAAGGGAAACAGTTCAAGACGGTCTTGTCGCTTCCAGCACCAAACCAGCACAATGCCCTCACAATCCCGACCTAAGCGCTCCAGAACATCCCTCGAAAGCGGTCTGCGCGATGTAAAAATATCAACCTACGTCGAGCCAACCCTTGATATCGATATCGATCTCTCAAGCAGCGCCAGCGACACAGACGCATCGAGCCCATCTCAGCAAGATTCGGAGACCGAGGCAGAGCAACCCAATACGCGATCTTCATCGCAAACCCGCCGTCGCTCAACGCGCAACATACATGCACCTTCTTCTCCCGGCCGTGACGAACTCGGTAGAACACCAGCCCGACCTCGATCTCGCTCATCACTTCGAACCAAGAATCGAGAAAAACCACTACCCCCGGCTAGCAGATCCAGCTCACGGCGTACAGCCAGCAGGACGCGGCCCGTACTGCAGAATACCCACAACGACGACAGCGAAGACGAATTGAGCTTTTACTAGGTATGCAAGTCTCACTCCGCAGCGTCCTCGTCAATATTATTGCGATCGGATAGTATTTGGTGGTGATAAATAGTCGTTGGACTTTGATACTTTTCTTTTCCTTGCTGTCCCAGTTTAGCGAGTTGCATTCTTTGCGTTTTTGCATGTTGTAGATACCCCCTCTTCTTTTCTTCATTATCATAGCGAATTAGGTAGTTGTAGCAATTTGAAATGATAACACGGCATTCTAAACATCACTCTCTTGTGTTTGAAATATAATGCCACATGTGGTAGGCATGGATAGGATGAACATTCATTACATTAATCCGCCCGTTACAAGACACACAAACTTACACATGGACAATGTATACACTCTTTGCAACAAGCGCTCAGCACTATAGTAGTTAATTTCTCAAAGGGAAAAAAAGAGATACAAATATAGAGGTGAGAGAATAATGCTCACATTCCCCCTCCTTCCCTTCTTTCAAAACGCCAGAAAGATGCAACAAAGTTGTAGAATAAGTATATAAGCGTTAGTACTTTTTTTCAGTACTTCTTGTTCCTTGAACACTTCTTTCAGAGATGATTGGATATGATATGATGATAATGAGAACAAATGACCCCGATTGACCCCGACCGACCGATCCAGGTCTAACATTTAGGGGTAAAAATATATATATATATATGTGAGTGGGAGAACCTATGATATGAAAAGCCCGATGGAACCATAAATAACCCCCTCTCTTTCTCCCTTCTTGTTCTTAACTCCCCACCGCATTTCTTTCTTCTTCCGCGCTAAAACTGCCATTACTCCTCCATCCTATCAGCATCCTTAGTCGAGCCCTTTGTGGATTCTTTAAGGAACTGCGCGCGAAAATCCGCATTACTTTTTGGCTCTCCGTTGCTTGGGAGCGCACTCTTAGGTATCATGGGGCGGCCGAGGCCTGGTTTTCCTCTTCCACGGCCGGCGCCACGGGGGGCAGTGGGGCGAGAGACGCGGTTGGGTTGGACAAAGCTGTTGTTTGCTTTCCATTCTCCCTTTTGTTTGTTGAGGTCTTGGACTGTGCCGATGCGGAGTTTTCTTCCTTCGAAGTCCTTGCCTTCTAGCGCGAATTGCGCTTTGCCTGCTCCCTCCACGGTTGTGAATTCGATGATGGCGCCACCGTGGTGGGGCTCTAGTTTGATCTTCTTGAAGCCGTACTCTTCGACGAGTGGCTTGATGCGCACGTCGGGGACAGTGTCTGGTAGGTTGAGGATGGCGATGGACCGGTCCATGAACGATGCTGGCTTAAGAGCGGCATCTGCAGGCCCATTGCCCTGCCCGGAAGCTGTTTCATGGACAGATGGAGCTTCTGGGTTCTCGAGTGTTGATTGTATCTTTGGCTTCGTAGCAGGTCGGTCACTGGCAATCTCAACATTGAGTTTGAGACCATGGAACTCTTTCTCATGCATCTCTGCAACCGCAGCGTCGGCACTCTCTTTCGTCTCATAAACAATGTAACAGAAGCCGCGATTGTTCCCAGTCTTCTTGATAATGGGACATTTGGTTCTTTCAATCTTGCCAAACTTGGCAAAAGCGTCTCGGATCTCACGTTCCGTGATCTTGAAATTGAGATGCCAGACGTATACCTCACGGCCCTCAGATGTCGCGCCGTCGCGTTTCTTTTTGGCGTTTGGATCCGATATCTTCGAGACAAGCTTCAATCCCTCGACGTCAGTACCATCCAGCTGTGTCGCTGAAATCGCTTCTTCGGCAGAGGCGAATTGTACATAGCAGAATCGGCGATGCGCATCATATTTCAGAGAGGGAAATCGAATGCCCACAATCTCGCCAAATGGGTTGTAGAGGTTTCTCAACCATGCTTCATCGGCATGTGCGGGATAGTTTGTGACATAGAGTGTCGTGCTTTGGCCTCGCTCGATTGAAATCTCGTGACCATCAAAGCCCTTTGCTTCTTTGCTCAATGCATAATCGGCTTCTTCGGGCGTCTCAAACTCTACGACTGCAGTCAAGCTATCCTTCTCTTCTTTCAGCACCAAATTCCGCACAGTACCAGCGTCCGTAAAGAATTGGCGAATCCGGGTCTGCGATATGTTAGGAGGTAGCTTCTTGACAATAATCGAAGTATGCTCGCGATCCCGTTTGGGTCCGGTGGAACGAGCCTCTGAGGGGGCTTCGCTAGCCACTCTGGCCTGGCCGTTGACCAAAGCATTGGTAACCTCCTCTGTCTCCCCATGTTTGCTCTTTTTCGGAACTGCTTCCTCGTCTCCACCTTCCCTCTTACGCTTGCTTGAAGCATCCGCTGCGTGGCTTTCTGGCGTTTCTTGCAACGCCGCTGTCTGGGCGGCGAGTGCACGTTCCTTTTCCTTACGAACTGAGATGATGCGCTCTGCTCTCCGTCGCTCCATCGCAGCGCTTCGGACCTTGATGGCTGTCTCGTGTTGCTCGCAATGATTGACGTACATCTCAAGGAGTGGTTCCGGGTGGTCAATGGTCTGTAGACGCTTCATACCGCGTTCCAGGACTGCAGTTGCAAGAGAAGGCGGCAGGAGCTGGTGTCCTGCATTCTCCTTGTTCCGGGTTGAGTGTGGTGCCCAGAGAAGCATCTCAAAGATGTAGTAGCGATACCAGAAATCGTACGAGTCTTCTTGGTGTTTTGCAACAGACTCTTGGATTTGTCGAGCTTGATCAATATCACCACGCTGAAGCCAGAATTTTATGTGGGTTCGTTCGAGACGGTATTTCGGGTCGGTCCACTCCCTGCCATGCTTCTTCATACCAACTTCGCGAACAAATTCCAGTGCAGACCGTATGCCGACTTCTGCAACGTCGACATCATCCTCCGTTGCTCGGGGGTCGTTAAATGCTCTCCGGCGCAAGTAACCACACCAAGCAAGCTGCACCTTGATAAGTTCATCCAAATCAGTATGCTCCAAAAGGCCCGATCCGGTTGCTGTGTGCTTGACGAGTTCGAGGTCTTCGAATGGCTTGTTCTCTGCTTCAAGTGTAAGTAACCGATGTGACCACAGTGCTCCAGACCAAGGGCAGTGACGCGTCGCGCGTTCCAAGACATTCAGTAGGTCGACAGAACGGTTGTCTTGCCAAACAAGGAACTCGACATAATCCTCCCATATTGATGGATCAACAGGGAAACGGAGCGTGGCTCGCTCATAGAGCGCATTGACGAGGTGGAAGCTGTAGACGCCCATGGTGCGCTTCTCCCACTTCAGATACCTCGTCATCGCGATGTACTCAGCGGCTTGGTCGCCTGCCTGGATGGCTTGCAAAAGCTTGAATTCATATTCTTCGCGATTGGCGTACTGTTGTTTGATATGGGTGTTCTTCTGGACTGCATCATCCATGACTTGCTCGTAATGGCTCTGGTTGTACCTCGAGTTGAAGGAGGAATATCTCGATAGTGTGTTCGCCCATGTGGCATGAGGTTGACCCAGACGCTCGTTGTAAATGGCGGCTACTCTCTTCGCCTTTTCTTGGCTGAAGCCGCCTCGTTCGAGATCCTCTTCCAAAACCTGCAAGTAGCGATCCCACACAAGGTTACTTTCTTGAAGATTGTACTTGACTCTCTCAGCGCCCTGCTGCAACACATCCAACAAGAGCTGAGGCTGAAAAAGCTCACGACCGATAAGACGTTCTTCTTCTGGCCATTCCTCTGGCGGTACCTGGTCCCATGAGCAAGCGACTAAGTAGCTCACATACTCGCCGTACGCCGCCCAGAGTTTGGCACTATAAGGCTCTTCCTGGGTTGCCTGCTTGTGCAACTCTAGCACGCCCATGCGTTCTTCAACATCTCTTGCCAGTGTCTTCTCGTCATTGAGTCGGTAGTGCCATAGCAGCTCGCCCAATGGGTACTTGTCAGACATGGTCTTGTAAGCATCGCGGAGTGTCTGGACAAGTTCGTATGCGTTGGGGTCGGCGTCGAAAGAAGCGAGGTGGTTCTGCAGGCCTTGGTGCAGTGTGGTGGCGAGCGAGACATGGCTGTAGTAGTCGAAGGGATTCTCAAGTAGGGTCTTGTCGAGTTGGTTGAGCCAATCGATGAGTTGCGGCTCGAGAGATCTCGTGACGAAATTGCGCGGTCGCGGTGAGGGTTCGGACATGATACTGACTACCGACTCGCCAGAGAGGTTTTGGCCCAGGTGTTGGAGTCTGCAACACAGTCAGCATCTGGGGTGGGAAGTCGCAAACAAACCGAGTAACCATGACAGGCAGCCACAGCCCGTGACCACGGCCAAACGCGTTGCATATACTTAATAACCCGCTGGACCTATAATAGCCCCACAAACACGTGTAATTGGCACCGGGCAGTGACATGGTTCACGAGCACTGATATATATACACTTACGTGACTGGTCGCTGATGAACTGTAGAGTTCTGTCGCGCAGCTTGTTGCTGCTGCATACTGGCGAGATCTGCTGAGTTGTCAGCAGCCACTTCTGAAGTTGTACGAATGCACCTTCTCCTTGACGCATAACCCAAGCCTCACTTCAACGCTCAATCACGGCTTTGCGACGCCGCACGTTATAACCAAAAGGAAAGCGGGCACCTACCTGCTAGTGTATCCATACCGGGTGTCGACGCCTGTCGGTACATGGGATTCGGAGGTGTCATGCGCGCGTCACGAGGCGACGAGACTTGCTGGGGTGTGCCCATGGCGCTGTGTATCGATCTTGCGCCATTGGCGATCTGGGTGTAGCCCGGCGATGGGCCTCGCGACTGGAGGGTTTGGTGCGGCTGGGGCTGGGGCGACGACGATGACATGACCTGCTGGCTGAGGCCAGAGGGAGTCCGCGATGGCATCTGGCGCCTCGTGCGCTTGCTCGGCGATGGTAGCAGTGATGGCGACGCGGCGGCAGGCGCGGGCTGTGGTGTGGGAGTGCCCGCAGGCGAGTCCGACGGCGACAACAACGAGTTGATATCCATGGTGAAGGGCGTCGGCGGCGTCGGCGTCAGGCGCGCTGTGTGTCTATGGATCCAGTATTTCTGTTTCTACCGTCGCGAAGTACAGGGACTACCAGGCATCGAATCTCTCGTAATGGACGGCATGGGAGGGGCGCAGACGGGCGGCGCAGGAAGCACGGTCGGGTGCGCGGGCGATGAGACAGTGAGGGCGATGGGAGGGAAGAGGGTCCTGCCAACGGCGTGGGTGAGAAGGCCTACAGTCTGATGGACCAGAAGAAAAGGTGCTTAGGTGCATCAGACGAGCTTGGGCCCGCAACTAATCAAGTAGTGATGCAGCAGCCGTTCGGAGCAGCCAGACGTCAACTGGCGATGGCGGAGGCTGCGCATACGGCGGCGGGCGTGTTGCGCGTCACCAGGCTCGCGTTTAGACGGCAGTTTGTTCGTAAATGACAATGGCCTTCCTGCAAGGGGGCGGGACGACTCGATAGCTGCACACATTGCTTCTGAGGGCTTGATCGCCTTGCGTCTGGCTCATGGCGATCATCTGCCGAGACTCTCCACCCCCTGCAAGCGCGGAGCCTTTGGCCGCAACCACAGAATTTCCCGTCAACCTCAGCCTCAGCCCTCCGCACCCGCCGCAGCTTCAACGGCCACAGGCCTTCACATCATGAGCGCTCGAGTCCTGCCGCGGCGGCTGGGACAGTCAGGTATGCCATTGCACAGCTTCTTCAGCCCTTTCTTGGCACGCCAGTATCACCACCATGGGGGTAAACTGACAACGACTAGCCCTCGCCGCACTGCGCCCTCGGACCCATTGGGTCTCCTCCACATCGCTTCCGTGCATTTCCCGCCGCAATGCGTCTTCTAGAGGAAGCGGGAATGACGAGGACCTCACCAATCCCATTCTAGACCAGTACCTGCGGAAGAAAGAGCTTGAATCCGGCGCAGTAGACGGCGGCCGATCAGTGCGCCCTACCCCTCGCTTTGGAGGCCTTTCGAACCACCCGTCATCCCTCTTCCTCCCCGAGCGCGAGATTCCAGGATGGAGAGACGACCTCAGTGCTGCTGAGAAAGAGAAGCTTCAGACACAGTATAGGCGGCGGCAGGAGCAGGCCAAGCAGCAGGAAGAGCGGGAACTCATGAATATGAATATCGACCCAGACCAAACCGCCCGCAAGCGTCTCGAACGCAAACTCGTCATCTCAGGCGTCAAGCGCCATGGCCGCATGACAAAGTCGCAAAAGCTGCTCCGCACCGAACGTCAATCGCTCTACAAGTCGCACAACCTGCCCACCTCGACGAAAAAGCTGCAAAAAGTAGTCAACCAAATCGCTGGCAAGACCGTCTCAGAAGCTCTCGTGCAGCTCCGCTTCTCCAAGAAGAGAATCGCCCGCGACGTAATAAAGGGTCTCGAAATCGCCCAAAATGAAGCCATTGTGGGCCGCGGCATGGGCCTAGCGGGCGAGGCAGCCGCCGTCTCGCGCTGGAATAAGCAAAGAGAAGCTACGGATGCGGGGAAGCCGAAGGACACCTGGGACTACAAGACCTCAAGCGACGATTCTGGCATCGAAGTCACAAAACCCAAAGTCCCATTTTTCAAGGACACCACGATTGAGCTGAGGGACGGTCGCAAAAAAGTGGTCCGGGATCCCAGTGAAATTTACATCGATCAGGCGTGGGTAGGACCTGGCGAGAGCTGGAAGAGCCCAGAGTTCAGGGCTAGAGGTGCTATTAATATGCTTAAGCACCGTACAACAAGTATGTCCTGATATCCACATATAATTTCCGTGGACAAGATGCTAACCACACCACATCAGGCTTCTCCGTCCTCCTCAAGGAAGAAAAGACTCGCATGCGCATCTCAGACGAAATCAAGAAGAAGCGCGATAACCGCAAAGTCTGGGTCGCTCTGCCCGATCGACCGATTACTTCTCAGCGACAATTTTGTTTGTGGTAGATTTCTTAACGATACTTTTTCATGTATACAAATCTAGTCGGAGAGAATATCTCGGCTTGTAACAATAAACCACTCGAACTTGAATGTAACACACCCTCACGAGCATGATTAATGTGGCAAGAGACGTACAACGCATGTTTCGTCCATACCCCCTAAAACAAAATGCACATGCATAATCCCGAATCTACAAGTCCCTGCATTCACCTGTCCAATCCATACATGAGTACATATTAACCCAGATCCATCCTTGTCACACATTTTTTTATCATCCACATGCACAAGAGAAAAGAACCGACATTGCAGAACAACGGAAACCCTTAAAATGGAAAAAACGAACGCCATCGCTATGCAAATCCAAACCCATCTCTCTCTCAGCCCGGCATATACGCGCTCGCTCAAGCCTCCGCCTCCACCCTACCCACACTACTAACAAGCATATCCAACATCCCCCTAACCTTCCATGCATCCTGGCTCGCCTCCACCGTAACCTTAACGCGCTGCATAAGCGCGAGAACAAGATCATCCACCTCCTCGCTCCTGCCCAGCTGATCGGCATAGAGGTCGAGGACAACGAGTGCGACATCAGTGGTGAGGCGCGTGATACGGTAGTCTGAGATGTTTTTGATGCACCAGCGAAGGATGGGCTGGAGAGACTGCGAGTCGCGGTTGCTAAGGGCGAGGCGGAGAGCAGAGCGATGGCGCAGGGCGGTTAGGAGGGTTATGGAGGCCATGCGGGCGTTGCCTTGCTGTATAATGTATTAGCCACAACGATAAAAAGGGAGAGAGGGAGAGGGGGGAGTTTACCTTCGATTCGAGAGCCATATCTAGAGCTTGTGCGTACATGCCTTTTCGCAGGGCGTGTGCCCATGGCTGACCATTTGTGATTTTGCCGCGGGCATTGCCTTCGATGACGATGTCGGCGCTTTCGCCGGTGAAGTCTTTGCCTCTGATGCGCTTTTCCCAACCTTTTCCGCGTTTTCGCTTTTTGCTGCGGTCGTACTCTTCGATTTTGCCTTCCATGAGAGCTTGCATTTCCTTTTCTCTTTCGCGCGCTAGGACCTTTTGCTCGCCGGAGAGATGGGTCTTGATTGACAGGAGACCAGATTGCATGCCTACAGCGATGTGACGATCTTCCTTTTGGCTGGGGATGACATTGAGCGAGAGGATGGGCGAGGGGTACTTTAGTCCGCCCACGACGTTCCAGCCAGTAGTTTCGAAGACCTTGACGTGCCCATCGAGCGCACCAGAGAGAAGACGCTCTCCGTTGTTTGCCAGAGAGAGTGCGGTAACAGTCTTCTGGTGATTGCGCAGCATGTGGATGGGCTTTGCTGCTACAATGTCCAGGACGCTGATCGTATTGTCAGACGCCGCGAGAACAGCGGTGCCAGAAGGCATGGGAAGAACAGTCTCGATAGGCGCTGCGTGCTTGAAAACCATGACTGCTTTGCCGCCTACTCGGGAATCCCATAATCTAACCGTCTGGTCGTAACTTCCAGAGACGAGCAGCCCACTTTGCGCGGGCATAAAAGTTCCGCTACGCACATAGTCCTGATGGCCATCAAACTTCATCGTGCTCTTCTCGCTTGGCAGATCCCACAACCGCACTGTGCGATCGTCGGAACAACTCATCAGCCCAGTCAAGTCTTGCGGATTCCACTGTGTAACCCAAACAGGCTGCTTATGCTCCTTCCATGTCTTCAGAATCGCCCTGCTCTTGACGTCAAACGCCTGAATGACACCACTGTCTCCTCCCGCCACCAGGATCCGGCCATCACGCCGAATGTTTCCAGAGTGCGCAATGTCGTCGACGCCGAAGCGCGAGATGGTCTTGACGACTTTTCGGGTCTTTGAAGAGAAGATTTGGACGCGCGATCCAGTCGTCACCGCAAACAGATCCTGGGTTGCTGAAAGCGCATTTGCGGGCTGGGGCGGCGGTGTTGAAATGTGTGTTACGGGCGAGGAATGCTGCGAAGGGTCGAGTCTGAGCTCCGAAGCGAAGGAGTTCCAGTATTTTTGCTCCGACGTGAGGGTATTAGGGCCCTTTGGCAGCTTCAGAGGCTGCAGCAGTTGGACTTCAGCGGCCATTGTGTGGATGGAATGCGATCACAGCGCGTGAGGTTGCTCGTGTCGCGAGCTTTTCGAGTGGGACGAACTTTTCGGTGGAGCAACGATTGGCGCTAACGCCATCGAGTAATGGCGCCTTCCCGGCCGGGATGCGGGCAGATGCCAAGATACATGCGTGTTAGTTCGGCGGGCGCATATTGCAAACAGGGCCCTGGGCATCACCTCCACCCACGGTCTCGTCTACCCTTTGTCTGTGTAGCACCGTTGCCCACACTTCCGCTGTCATAAATCTCGCGCCCACATGCCACCGACTGTCGCCCAAGGGCGCGGTTGACTAGTGCTGGTTGCCTGGAGGATCCGCGCGCACCGCGTGCACCCAGTTCATCATTCCACTCCGTCGCCAGCCACAGCCACAGCCACAGAACCTTCATCTGGCTCCCGTTCCGTCATAATCAGTTTCTGCCATGCGACTCTCACCTTTTGATTGCTGCTCTATCCGCTTGCACCTTGCTGACGCCCGAATGTCGGGTTGCCTATCACCTGGATAAGCCGCCGGTGCCCACTTGGACCATCGTCTTCAGCCAACCTCAACGCGTCAAGATGAGTGGCAACGCGCTGGACAAGATGGACGAGTTCTTCGACTTTGCTGCGCTTGAACACGATTCCGCGCTTCATGCAACCAATCCATCTCCTCAAGAACAGGATCTGTCCTTTCAACCTGTCGCCAATGTCACGACTATGGACTGGGCTACGGTCCCAACAACCGCGACCCGTTCCGTGGATGTCACGCAGCGTTGGTATGACCCCATGGACGTTGCTCCCCAAGACCCTTCGATTAGTCAAGCTGGCCAGCAATGGCCGTCCTTTTCAGTTCCTGAATGGTCACCACCTGTGAATGTGAACCCCACATTTAACTCTACGCTCGATGGAGACTCAGTCCATGGTGAAAATCCAGATCCCGCCTTCGCATCCTTGTCATCAATTGATGCACCGTATCCAGACCTCCATCGTGCCAATGATAATAGCATACCTAGTGCATCCCAGTCCGAATCTCCATCCTGGGACAGCGGGTCTGGAGCCCAGGCCAATCCTCCTGAAGTGGCAGTATTGCCTGCCAGTCCAACTGCATCAATCCAGCAAGCCTCCAATGCCAGCCGGAAGCCTGCGTCAGCGAAACGCAAAGGCACTCAAAGCCGCATTCCTATCGAGGCAAAACAGATTCTCGAGGATGAGTTCGCTACCAATGCATATCCCTGCTCCTGGGAAATGGACATTATTGCCCACCAGGCCAACCTTGACGTCAAAAAAGTCCGCAATTGGTTCAACAATACACGGGCAAGAAAGAAATGTGAAGGTGCGTAGTATTCACACATGTTATATCAAATATGCTTACATAGATAGACCCGCAACCTGCTGCACAGAATGGTACATCTAGTGGACATTCATTCAACCCAAGACTTTCAAGAGATAGTCTGGAAAGCTTGGATAAGCAAGCAGACAGTGCGCTGTCACCACCACAGCCACCGTTGGCCATGTACCTTGCTCAGTCCTATCAAGAAGAAGGTTTGGCGCTATCCGCAGTAGAATCGGCAATCTATGAGCACTCGGTCAGTGGGAGCGGCCAAGACGACACGTGGTCGGGGTCGAAACAAGGCCGTAGAGGTTCTGTCATCACCTCAATTGCCTCCTCCGAAGGCACTGCACCAACTACCTATACAGTATCATCTAGTGGTAGTCGCAGTAATATCTCATCTTTCGGTCGAGACCGGAGGCGCGGCCGGCGCCGCATGGCATGGAAGGAATCTCCTCGCCAAGCTATCAACGGCGTCAACAGTGCGGGCGAGCCACAGAAAGATCTACCCTTTTTCTGCACCTTTTGTCCCCGAGCGTTCAAGACAAAATACGAGTGGGTCCGTCACGAAGACTCCGTACATGCACTTCGCACCACCTGGATATGCTGTGACACAAAACCAGCCGCAGTCCTTGAAGTGTGCCCTTTTTGTGGTCAAGTCTGTCCTGACGATGCACACCTGGCTGGACACAGGTATCAGCAATGTCGGAGCAAGCCCGAATCACAACGCACCTTTTATCGCCGCGATCACTTCATTCAGCATCTACATCATGTACACTTTGGAAATAGCAAGCATCCATCAGTGCGGGTCGGCTGCCAAGCGCGACTACTAGCCGCTGAGGGCCACAACTTTGGCTGCAAAGATCTTACAATGAAATGGCGTCGCTTCGGTGCTCCGATGAAGATTGATGACCCCATGCTTCACTGTGGGTTCTGCGGCAAGAAGTCAAAAGACTGGTCTGAGAGATGCGAGCATGTTGCTGAGCATCTTATCGCGCGTGAAGTAGATCGTGGTGTCTGGTGGACTGAACGCAAGGAGAATCACTTGGAGAATCTTTACTCGGCATCGCCTTATGAGTCGTTCCGTTGTCGGTACTGCCAAAAAGTGTTTACAGACGTCAAGGAAATGATCGAGCACTCGCATTGCCGTGTCTGGAGCTGTCGATTTCTACGAAGTTTTGACGATGTCGCTGCTGACACTCCAAGCCCTCCTCTAGGAACGGAATTCCCATCAGCAAAGGGCCACCATTGTCATTTATGCGGCGCAGGATACCGTGCCTTCCACATGGAGCATGCACAGCACCAACATCGTTACCGATCATGCAACCAAGAGTTCTACACATCCGAAGAATCTTTTCTCCAGCACCTCCACAACTTCCACGGCGCATCTCAGCCCGCGCTCCTCCGCGGCAACGGCGTCATAGAGCAAAGCTTCATGCGCAACAAAGGCGGCTCCTTCGAGCCCGTCGAGTTCAACGAGAGCTGGCAGCCCTGCGTCATGGACCTCGATGTTGCATCCGTTAGCCCCTTCGTAGCAGACAATACGCGCTCGCCCCCACCGAAGAAAACGCAAACACAATGCAAGAAGGCGCTGTCTGTGTCTAAGAAACCCCGTGAAGCAGTGCAGGCCACGCAAAAGACACACAGACAGTGCGCAGCTAGTGCGGCATCGAAAGCCGAGAGCAATGGACCTCGTTTTTTCAGGCTGGATACCCACGTCCCGTTTCTTTGTTCGCGTGTTTTTTACTCAAGACAGGCTAAGGCGTCGGGTTTGACGAAGGATAGTAAGACGTCGCTGGAGGAAATACTCAGACCGCATGTTGCGGCGTTGGTGATGAGCGCGGCGCTGGTTGGTATGGCGCCTGCGCGTTTGCCCATTCGTCCTGAGCGCGATATAGCGAGTGGGATGGTGGAACTGCGTCTTGATGGCGAGGTGAAAGCGGAGTAGGGAACTTGTATTTGTATGTTATTTGTGGGATTGGCACATGGGATTTTGCAAGGTAGGAAAACTAAAAAGGGGGGATTGTGGTGAGATATGTGTCGTTATTCATTTAAGTGTCATTAATGATATTCTTTCCCGCCATATCATTCCTCCACTTTCTGCCACTGATATTCCAGCTCAGCTGTACTTCCCCCTCCCTTCCCTCCTCCCCTACAAACTCTCAAGAACCCGCACATCGCTCATAGAATCAAAGGGTATCACACTCGTCTTAGTATCACTCCTCAATGCCCACTGCAACGTCTTTTCCAGAATCCGACGTCCCGTATGTTCAAGCTGTAACCTATATCACACAAAAGAACATTAGCCTTCTCATTCTCTTCTTCCTCAATCCGAGAAAAACATGAGAAATCACTGAAATAGGGGATAAGACATACCAATGACCCGCCCCCTTAACAACAACAACCTGACTTCCCCTAACCAAAAACTCCCTCGCACCATCCAGCGCAAGCCGCTGATCAAATGCCAAATCCCTCTGTCCCAACATGAGCGTCGCAGGCGCTTTCAGCGCACCCTTAGGTGCCGTGTTCGCCAGCGTACCCGCATTCGAACTCGAGGAATGCATGGGGTTCGAAGCGATGTTGTATAGCGCCGCTGTCGTTTCCAGGCTCTTCTCCCAAGACCCGAAAAATAGATCTTCACGGTATATCCTGATTTTCTCTGACATGCCGCGGTCTGTGAGGCGGGCGTGCAGGGAAGGCGGGTAGGAAGTTCCCTCGGAGGTTTTGGTACGGAGTTGTTGTGAGTTGGGACCGGTGGAAGTAGCCATTGCTTCTGCGACTTCGAGGGGGTCCATTGGGGTGGATGTTATGGGTTTTGAGCTGTGTTTGGCGGGTTTGGAGGAGGGTTGGTGGGGCTTGCCGAGTGTGTGGAGGAGACGGAGGAACCAGTAGTTTCCAAAAGTAGCGAACCCGGTACTGAAAGGGCGGGGGAGGTGGAAGATGAAGATGTAGAAGGAGTGTTTGAATTGACTGGCGATAGGGCGGAGGGCGTTGAGGCCGTTCTTGAGGAGGCGTGTGTTGCGCGGTGAGGAAACCCAGGTGTGTAGCATTTGTTTTGCGAGCTGGATTCGGTGGTGGACGTTGGAGGCTTGATGTCCGGGTATCAGGCCGCCGGTTATGATCCAGTGGTCTGCTAGGACGTGGGCTTCTGCTGCGAGACGGGCGCCGATGATGGAACCCCAGTCGTGTGTTACGGCTACGGTTTTGCTGCCGTCTTGTAGATACTGTTCTCGTATGCTAATCATGAATTCGCTGATTGCTTCGAGCATGTCGTTTGCTCCGTATGTGGGAAGGGTGTCTGAGCCACCGTAGCCGAGGAGATCGACGGCAACGAGAATGGTGTCTTGTTGTAGCGAGGGGGATTGGAGGAGGTGTCGCCATATGATGTAGGAATCGGGGAAACCTGAGTGTATGTATCCTTAGCTTCTCTTCTTCCGTCTCTTTACAGAAGATATCCAGAGGTCTCTTCAAATACAATCCACATACCATGTATAAAAATCGCGAGATTCTTAACTTTCTCTGATGACTGATCCCCCTCATGTACAACATAATGTATCCTCACTCCCTTGCTCGTGTCAAAAAATTTATGTTTGAACCCCGGCAGCGGCTCGCGATCCAAACTCCAGAATCGCTCCTGTGCAGCAGCCAATTCGCGCTTCTCGGCAGCGCTGTCTCTTGCCCACAGCGCCCCATTCTTGAATACCGCTACCGTATAGATTTGCGCCAGACTTGCCAGTCCAAACGTAAACTTGAACCCGCTCCATGCCAGATTTCCCAGCTGCTCCGACATTTTTCACTCTGACTGCGCAGAAATCCCGGAATCGAGGGGGTGCTCGTGAGCTATAGGTTTCGTCGTCGCAAGATCAAGAAAAGCGAAGAGGGGGGGGGTATCTATGCCAAATCGCCAGCAGCAGCAGTAGTAGTAGTAGTAGTAGGGTATACGCTCGTCTCTCATTCGGCAAGTAAAAAGTATTCGTAAAAGGGCGAAACAAAGAAAGAGCGAAGGGGGAGAGGAAAAAAGAGAAAGAGCACTCGTCCATCAAAACACACAACCCATCGTGTGCCCCTCCCCCACAATCCCCAGCCGCAGCACCCAACCAAACCAACCAACCAACCCAACCCTATCTAACCCACCCCCCTTTCTCATACGCAGATCAAAATAGGAAATCAGGGTAAAAGAGCAGCGATCCAGCTAATCTGGAACAGTAGCTCCCTTTTTTCCAACGATGATCTTACTGTTCTGTTTTGTCTCCCACGTTCGCTCTGTCGTCACAGAGTCACGAGTCACACCCCCACCCGCGATACCAGCGCATCTCAGGGCCCAATGAGTGGGAGAGGCGTTTAGTTTTCGCGTTTGGTTGTTAGCGTGCAATATAATGATTGTCTAGGGATGGGGTATGACGATGGTGGCCATAGCTTTTTGATTGGGGGTATGGATCTGTAGATCTTGTCTTATGTAGTATTTTGTGCAATTGGGGGTAAGGTTGTGCTGTGGATAAAGATGTTTTGCCGCGGTAATTGGGCAGATTGGGAAGGTGGCTTTGAAGGGCTGCTTGAGGGGTGAGTGTGGCACGTGATATACGCTGTTGGAGGGTGTTTCTCGTTGAGGGTATGGCAAAGCGTATCTGTGGTATGAATGAATACAAAGTTGGCAATTTCACCGTAATGACTACAGGTAAAGCCGTGTGTATTCATGTGAAATAAATCCAACACGTATGTACATACGCATTTAGAGTTCCAGTCTGGCTGTGGCAGCCAACCACAATACGCCTTCATTCCCTCATCGTGACATCGCAATGTCGGGTATCATAAATTCTCGCCCCCCAGTCTTTCCCCAGAGTCTCACAACCAAACAAGCGCATCTATCCCCTGCAATCCCCCAACTCATTGTTTCTTCCCCTTAACTCTCTCCATAACCCTCAACTCAGCACTCCGCTGTAACCTTAAGTCCTCCAACTCTCTCTCTACTGCCTTATTCTTCTCCACAACCTCTTTCCTCTTCTCCATGCGCTCCTTGACCTCTTCCATCTTACTCCTCACCACATCTTCCACTACCCTCTCCAGCTGCCCCGCATCCTCGATACCGTGTTCCCGTATGAATCGATCTGCAAACTCCTGGATCGTATGCGGCGAGGGTCCTGGCCCGCCGGTATGATATCCGTTCTTATGGGTGAGATATAGACCGGGTATTGCAGAGTTGTGAGTGCGGAGATGCGAGGAGAGCGGTATGGGTAGTTGTGATGCGGAGATTGTAGGGATGTCTTGGGAGGGTTTCCGTGGTGAGGGAGCGGATGGTGGATTGAGAATGACATCCATGAGGCTGTTTTCGAAGGTTTCGTCGTAGCGCACGGTCGAAGGAGAGAAGTCGACCATTGGTGAAGTGAGTTCGGGTTCGTCGCGTGGTGTGAGCGGCGCGTTGCTCATTATTGTATCTTCGTTACTCATGATGTATGCACTTTCTGGTTCGCAGTGGGTTCGCGACACGTGAATTCTGGTGGGATACGTTATGCGACCAGTCGGGTATGGTGGAAGTGGTGGGAATGATGATGAGCGCAGTTGCGATGGAGACGTTGAAGTATCATGACTAAGCCTTGACTTCCTGCACGCGCCTCCGCAGTTACTACGACTTCGATTTCCTACCAACCAAGAACTTCACAATCCAACTTTTCGAACATCGCTATATCGTAATCATGGCCGATAAACTCCGCGCACAGCAACAGCTCGAAGCGCTCCAAGCGCGGTATATTGGTATCGGCAGTGCAGACACTACGAAACACGAATGGACGTCCAACATTGCGCGCGACTCGCTGTCGAGCTACGTCGGACATCCGCCTCTTCTGCAGTACATGAGCATCGGACTGGGGCAACCACGCGAGAAGACGAGACTACAATTGTTGGAAAGAATGGTTAGGCCTGTTGGGCCGCCGCCCGAGGTGAGTAGAGCATGAGAAAGGGATTTGCTCAAGTGCAAATGCTAACAGGGGCACAGCAACAAGACTGAGGCCGGATTGTATTCAGATGCAATGTGAAGAAATCTATCAAAAGCATTTCACTACGCAAAGAAAAGGGCAAAGGCTGCTCTTAGTACCGACACGACGGATACATGCAAGGATGGTAGTCATATGGCAACGTAGAGCCCATGAGCCGGCTACGTGGTGCTTGTTTGAACGGCTCTTAGCTGATTCTATAGACATGCTTAAATCCATAGCAAACGCCGGGAGCTGGTGATGATGGTGGTGATGGTGAGAGGCATGCAGACACCTCGACTCGAATGAAGATAGCCCGGCTACCTTCGTTAGCGGAGGCCAAATGATAGTTCATAGCCCATGTTTTGTCGTGATGTTGTTGCCTCAATCGCTCTCACTTCCACTGCCTGCATGGCCGTCATCGTCATCCTCGACGATGTCTCCAACAGCCTGGATGGCAAACTCGCCCTTTTGCAGCATGCTCTTCAGCTCCGTGTTCCGTGGGTCAACCAGCTCGACGGGCTTGAGCTTCGCCTTATTCCGTATTCTGGGATCGCATCCTGCGTCTAGGAGCATGGCGACGATGGATTGACCGTGGGGCCAGACGTCTTTTTCGAGCGAGTTGACGTAGCGTACGGCTTTGTGAAGGGGCGTATCCTGTTCCATGCGGTCGATTTCGTCAATCTCGAGGCCTTCTTGGTCGAGCAGCATGTCGATGACCTCGACTGCAGCGGCATTAGCGGGTGGGTGTCCCGAGAGGCAGCCTGGCCGGAGGATTGGCGGTACTCACAACTTCCGTAGGTGGCAGCAATGTGAAGGCAGCCGTTGCCGAGTCCATCGCGCGCGTTGTTCAGTACGTCTGCGACATAGTCGGCAGGCTTCTTGTCCGACTTTTTGGCAGCCGCATTCAGGTCGGCCAGTGTTTCCTCGAGGAGCTCAGTGTTGTTGCGTCGGCAGGCTTCCAGAACAAGTTCTCGAGGAGAGGCTCCCTGTAGGCAAGTTTTAGCAGTGATTCTGTTGGGAGTTTTGGGGCGACGGCCATGTACATACGTCGTGGTGGTCAGCCATGGTGAAGGAATCCCGTGGATGCTTGCAGTGACTGGACAAGGGCGGGTGGCTGACAGGTCGGGCACAGCACACAGCACACGGCACACGCGCGAATGTTTCGTCGACTTGTTTGGCGGGGTATTTCGGAAGTGCTAACGGAAACAAGGTGACAGGCCCCAGGGCGGTGAAGAGGGCGATGCTGTTGTTCACGGCGGCGCCCAAAAGGCTGCGATAAGACGTCGAGGCAGTAGTCAGTGAATTAGTGACATTGCCTGTCCTCTCCCCGGATCCAGTTGCATAAGCTCGCAATCTGAGACAGCCCGACACTCTCCCAAGCCCAAGTCCGCGCCGCCGCCGCCCACCACTGCCACCACCGCACAAGGCTATGGCTGATGGCTCGCCCCGCACTTTCCCTGTTTCGGCCTTAGTGCCCTAGGGTCCCGCCATAATCTTTCGAGCAAACGCATGCATCGACTCTACGTATGCCTACATATATGTCCATGTACATGTAACAGCCACAACCACACGGCCCACCATGCTGCTCTGTAAGTTGTCGCGCACGACCCCGCCTACTGGCTCTGCAGCCACAGCTAATAAAAAATTCCTCTAGTCTGCCCAACATGCAGCAACATGCTGCGCGTCTCTGCTGTCCCGCCCGGTGACCCTACCACCGAGGACTTTGTCGGCCAGAACCGCTTCGAGTGCCTCACCTGCCCCTACCACTTTGTCATCAACAAGCGCTACTACGAACGCAAGTATATGAAGAAGAAGGAAGTCGAAGATATCCTGGGAGGAAAGGGCGCGTGGGATAATGTCGACAAGACCGAAGGTATGTGGTCTACAACTTAGCCTGGAATGACCCATGTCTAACACCAGGAACAGTGCAATGTCCAAACGAAAAGTGCAGAAACCACGAGGCCTACTGGTACCAACTGCAGATTCGCAGTGCCGACGAGCCCATGACGGCTTTCTATAAGGTGGGTTGTGCTTGCACCGAGGTAGGAAGGAACCTCTTGCTAAATTTTCAAACAGTGTACCCAATGCGCCAAAGAGTGGCGAGAGTAGACTGTTGCCATTTCCAGCACACATGCATACGTTTGAGGAGTTTAGGAGCAGTCAATGTTTTGGTATACCCCGTTTGAATTTCTATAAGTGCAAAAAAGTACACCATCGTCCTTGCACAGCAGTGATGCAGTCCGATTCGCTGATCTGGCATTTCATTCAAAAGCATCACAAAGTAGCGTAAAGATTTTCAAATTATGGCGCAAGCTCGTCAATAGCCACCTGAATAAAATTGATATATAACTAGCCAAAAAAACTTCTTGAAAAAGAAAAATACGACATCACAGCGTACACTCTCCAAACCTAGCGTACCAGCACCATTCCCATCTCTCATCCTCACTTACGAATTCTTCTTTACCGTCGTCCCCTCTCTACCAATTATTCCAAACATTGGCACAACACTACCACTAATCCCCTGCACCTTGTCCCTTACACCACTGCCACCATCAGCCCCCTTGGGACTTCCCGTTGCAGGCGTATTACTCGGCCACGCCCACAGCGTATCAAAATCAATCTGCTCGTCTAACCCGCTTTCCTCACTATGCAAGCTAGGTACCCGCGTCGCTTCCAGTGCCGAGAAATCCAGCATCGTGGATAGCGAGGGCGCCCCCAAAGTCAGCGATGCAGATGGCGTGGCCATGTTGAGAGACGGCGGTCTGTGGATCGGGGATAGATGAACTGAGAATTCCGGTTCAGGTGGGTTGAGTGTGTTTTCTCGCGTCTGGCCAGCGACTGAGACAGGGACTGTGGGTTGGACGGGCAGGTGCATGACTTGGGGCTGAGGAGGTGTTTGGACTTGGCCTGGTACTTGCTTGAGGAGCGGTCGGTCATTGAGAGGTGTTGTGTGCAGGCCGGGATAGATGTGTATGGGGACTTGGTGGAGTCGGGGTGTGCCGTCCAGGGAATTTGTTGGCTGGACCAGACCAGTTACGTTTGGGTTCGGCTGCTGCTGTGCTTGTTGCTGCTGTGGTACCTGTGCACCGTACAGCTGTGATGCTATGCTCGGCAGTGTTGAGTTGCTTGTGTGACTGTCTTTCCGCCGTAGACGCTGTTGCGTGACTACGTCTCTGAAGGAGCTGAGAATGTACACAAGTCTGACTGCCTGTTGATCGCTTTCGGCACAGTAATTCATGACGTTGATGGCGTTGACCACACAGTTCTCTGTTGCATCGATTTGGTAGAGACCGGCAAAGTCGCTGGCGAGAATAACAAGTGTAGCTGCGAAAAGGAAGTAAATGACGGCAGGATTACGACGGGACAAGTAGCCCGCTTCAAAAGCGTTTTGGATCAGAAGGATAGTGTGCACAGAGGCAATCACACACGCCTCGCTGAACCGTTCCATACGAACAAAGGGCCGAGGCCCCCTATTTCCTGGGTGCTCTACCTGGCGCTGCGTCTCCTTGTTGAGAATGTACAACAGGAATGGCCGAGTCAGCAGAATGATGGAGTGACAGTAAAACAGATTGACGTGCAGAATAGCTACGCCCTGACTGGGCGATGCGGTGGCAGCCTGTCGCCACTGTAGAATGGGTGTCAATGCCCGTGGCCATTTCTTGCAAATATCAGAAATCTCCTGTGCAAGCCGAGTGCTGATTTTGCGTCTTTGGTAGACCTTGCGTAAGATGATACCAATTACCTTGCAGCTCCGCACAGCAGCCTCCAATGCTGCAGACCCTGTTTCGTTGTAGTCGTACACTGTCTTTGGAGTAAAAGTCCAGGACTGGTTGTAGTCACCATCAGAAGGTTGGAGCGTGTCACCAGAGCAGTCGTCCTCAGATATAGCAGTTGGGCGACCCAAGGAGCATGACAAGAGACGGTCGATGACAAAAATGGATCGCCACAGATCCTTGCGCTGAACTTGCTCTTCCGGGCTGAATATCACCATGGTCTCTTCTCTGTGGAGACCCAGTGCAAGAGCGGATCGCGCTGCCATGCCAAGCAGGGCGAAAGCAGTATTTCGCTTTGTCTTGGCCAACATGTAGACTGACATGAGTAGCAAAGCTTGAACAGACCAAAAGTCCTGATCCTCTAGTCCAGTCATAGGATCGTTAAGGTTCTTAGCGTTCAGATAGAATGCTTCTGCTCGGTCGAGATGCTCG
The DNA here is from genome assembly GCF_000338995.1 of Bipolaris sorokiniana ND90Pr. NCBI lineage: Eukaryota > Fungi > Ascomycota > Dothideomycetes > Pleosporales > Pleosporaceae > Bipolaris > Bipolaris sorokiniana. The sequence continues at coordinate 744,081 of NW_006911908.1, read as the reverse complement.
CTCCGCAGCTTGTCGATGATGAGAGCTTCTGGACTACCAGACAGCGGCGTTGCCATTGTCAAACCAATGGCAAACACAAGATAGAGCAAGCATAGCCATGACGAACTCACAGAGAGCGGATCCGAATAGCATTGTTCCAAACTTTTGAAGAAGTGGTCACGGTTAAAGACTTGCAACAAGCCATGGGTATTGATGAAGAAGGCCTCTACCAGAACCCGGGCCGTCTGCTCATCAGGTAGGAGATAGGTGTGCTGGTATCCAAGTGGAAGCGAGTACTGACCCTCTACTATCTTATGTCGGCGAGGATCGGTAGTGAATGGAGAAGGTCCGGCTACCGTCTCAACCATCATCCGAAGGAGCTGGAGGAAAGATAAGGTAGCTGCGTCGCCGATATACAGTACCCGACCAGTAGGGTCCTGTAGCATCCTACTCTGACTCGGAAACTCAGCGACATCGTCTCCACCATCATGCGAAGTGGTGTCCTGTGACACTGTCGGTCGACTGCCGTCACTGCCATGATTCGCTGGCGGTTGAGGTATGGCAGCAGAGTTCGCAGCAGGGGACGGATAAGAAGCCTCCTGATTCGAGCTTACTGCATGGGACACGAGGGGTGGCTGTTGAGGAGCGGTAGATGTCCGTCGGTGCAGGGTCAGTGGTGAGGGCTGTGCCTGTCCATTGGTGGGTGTGTTTGCCGACGAATTACCATTTATGCTATAAGTGAGAGAGACCAGTTAGTATTGAGATGAACTGAATCAAAATATCCACCAAGAGTATCTCTCATGGATCACTTTTGTGTACATGCAAATACCATGCATGCTTGACAACTACTGCCGCCTGATTGAGAGAAAGGTAAGTACATACACGGGGCTTTGGGCGTTGCTAGTAGTTTCAACTACGCGCTTCTTCGCGGGTGGCCTGTCTTCGCTTGGAGAGTTTGGGTCTCGGTCCGTGTATATGCATGTGAATTTGCGCTGACCAATTTTAGCATATTGATGCGTGAATAAGCTGAAGGCTTACCTTGTCACAAGTATTGCAAGGTTGGAGACCGTTACACTTTTGGATGGTTAGCTTTGGTCCTATTGATTGGAGGGCTTGACGGAGCTGCTGTAATAATGGAGGGGCAGGACTAGACTAGGACGTCTAGGTTAGACATGTGCACCAAAAGGGCTACTCTTGCGTGCATGCCCCCGGAGCATTGCACAGGCTAATGACATGTTCCGAGTCTACTCGTACAAATATCCGGCTCCGCTGTGTTTGAGCGTGGCCAAATCAACCCGTTGGGTGATATGCCGTGAGGCGGGTGCACCAAGGTTCTGCGCTGAGGAGTGGCAGCATGCAAGATGAAGCCTCTGTGAAGTAGCCGTCTTGGAGTGTGATGAAAGTGCACAACTCGCCTTTTGTTTTCTGCGCTTGCAGCTCTCACATGCCTGTGCAGTGCGCTGCCGCTGATCTACACAATACCGTGTTAGCACCGCTACGGCAGCCACACCGACACACGCGAAACGGACCTGGTGGAACCTTTGGGCGCGTCATCCTGTAAAGGCTATGTACGTATGCGCCTCGGCTGGGGTCGGTGGTTCGTCACGTGCAGCGGCGTTGAGTGCTCAATGCTGATGGGGACATTGCCGACGCGACGGAACGATGAAGTGTGATCGGAAGATGCACTCGCTCGAGGTGAGAACGGTAAGGAGAGCACCCCGGGACTCGCACCCCCACCGCCGAATGCAACGGCGACGCAGAAGGGGCCCCACAGTTTCGAGTCGAGCGACTGGCGCGCGAGCCGGCGATGACGGGACAACAGAGACGGTCCTGCGGATGTTTTATGGATGCAATGCCCATGGGGTCGTCCCTAAGCATTACGCAAAGCTTGGGCCAGCACCTTTCCGGAAGTCGGGTAGCGCAGCACGTCTGCCGATCGTCACAGAAACCGTGTTCCTACATGCTGGGCCAGTCCGCCTTCGGCATCACGCCGTCCACATGCACGCCGTGGTTGGTAGACCATGCTCATAGCCATGGCTTACTAGGACCAGCCTCGATATGCAGCCAGACAGTGCTTTCAACGGCTCTGCCGTTGCCAATCTTGGCATCTCGGTCCGCCCGTCAACGGCTCCCATGGCTTGCTCTTAAGCCGCCACTGCCGTCACTTGGCCTGGCAGAGTACACGTCTGGATACCATCACCATCATCATGGCACCTTTCCTAGGAACAGAACAGGACCAAAGCAACGAGTCCACCCAAGCAAACGCCTTGCTTTTGGGTGCAAGAACAGCCCTGGCCCAACTTCTAACAAAGGCCAAAGACAACCTCCCTCAAGAGTCACTCCAGCATATTACCAATGTCAAGTTCTCCACCGCCAATACGGGCTCTCCGTACTTCCCAAGTCCATTGAAGCAGACTGAAGCAATTTCGGCCCTCAAGGCTGTCGAGGCAGGCGTTGCGTCTACTATAGCTGATCTTCACAATGATCAAAAAGATCGCCACATTGCAGTCGATCTTGAAAGAGCAACAGCTTTTCTCTTCTCCACCTACCTCACCACTGTAGGAGGCCTTGACAAGTCGAATCCCAAAGTGAAAAAGTTACTCAAGGGTAAGCATTGACAATCCAGACGCTCATGTCAGTCACCTGACCAAGACAGACACCGACCTTCTTCAAGCCCAATCTATTCTCTACCGCAGGCTGTCTGCAAATCTCTATGAGACCAAGAGACCAGGAGAGTACTTTCATCTGCATGGCTCCCTCGAGGCAACCAAGGCACTGAACATAGTTGGTCTGGAAGGCTTCCGACCTGACCTGACCGATTACCACGAGTGCATCAAAGTAATTGAGCATCATGTCCAACAATTTACGGTAGAAGAGCTAGAAGAAAAGAATCGGGCGATCAAGCAAGCGGGTGTGACCTGCCTAAAATGGGATGCCTTCCGAACTACTGAACATGGCCAAGCACTGATGCAGGAGCCGCCCTGGAAAGTAGAACCTCTGGAAACCGACACGCCACCAACTCCACTACCCTTCCGATCCTCACATGCACCAAAGCCGCAGATCCTCTCTGGTATCCGTGTTCTTGAGCTTTGCCGAATCATTGCCGGGCCGGCAATGGGCCGTGGTCTTGCCGAGTATGGTGCAGAAGTTATTAAAGTTACATCGCCGAACCTGTCCGATGTGCCTTTCTTCCAGGTGGATGCTAACATTGGAAAACATACAACCGACTTGAACTTGAAGGAGCCCAAGGACCGACAGATTTTTGAAGAGCTTCTACAATCTGTAGATATTGTTCTTGATGGCTATCGGCCTGGCAGCTTGAATCGTCTTGGATATGGACCACAAAAAATGGTCGAGTTGGCGAAGAAGCGTGGCAAGGGCATAGTATACATTGCTGAGAACTGCTTTGGCCACGTTGGACCATGGTCATCACGTCCAGGCTGGCAACAAATTGCAGACTGTGTTACCGGCGTAGCCTGGGCACAAGGTCAAGCAATGGGGCTGAACGAGCCCGTCGTACCGCCGTTCCCCATGAGCGACTACGGCACAGGCTGCATGGGCACCATTGCTGCCCTAGTCGGTCTCTACAGGCGGGCCAAGTTTGGTGGAAGCTACCTCGGTCTCACTTCTCTATGCCAATACGACATATTTCTGCTTCAGCTTGGTCTTTACGACGACCGCACAATGACCGAGCTCAAGAATCAACATGACAAAGAGTTCTTCGAGCTCCGACACTACGATTCAGTTGACGAGGTTGGCAAGCGGGCTCTCAAGACTATGAGGAGAACACACCCAGAGCTGTTTGAGGACCGACATATGCAGGAGTGCTTTAGCAGGGGTTTCAACGCCAATGTCAGGACTATTCGACCCGTAGTCAACATTGAAGGCTACTGGAACGGGTTCCTGCGTAGCTCGCGACCCAATGGTTTCGACAAACCTACATGGGATAATTGGAAGATTGACGAAGATTTGTTACGAGCATAATGTACTTTCCCTTCTTGTATCTAAGCGTTATTTCTGTTTTGTTCCCAGATCAGCCTCCTATTTTCCTGTAAGCATTACTGTACTACATAGTTCCTTCCTGCCAATGCCAAATGACCTTACAAATTCCCTTACATCGCACTGCATTCCCACAATATCTCTCGCCTGAGGCTTCGCCACAAGCTGCATACGTACCTCGCCAAGACGTTATATTACACAGAACCGGCATTAGCCCCACCTCTCACAACGCCCCCACCATCTAGACTTCCACCTCTTGTGTAAGCTGGTGCATCTTCCGACGGGGCAGCTACCAACTACTACAACGCATCTGCATCTACCTTACCTACATACTACTGTACATCCATACATCTATATCGCCATGACACGTGCACACGTGACATCTATACACCCCACACCCCCAAAAAGGTAAAAAAGAAGTCAAAACTCCGTAGTATCCCAATACAGTCTATCAACCCTTCGTACATATCCATCTACGTACACCAGGCACCTTTGTATACCACAACCATGCATCCAGCATTTCCACTCTCCCCCATGTTCGCGCCTCTCTCAACATTACCTCTTCTCCTTACCTACTTAGCCAAAAAAGAATCTTTATTCCCTGCTACTAACCCGAAGTTTATCCAAAGTTTACCCTTCCCACCATCATTATCATACGCACCCAGCAAATCCCCATTCCTTACCCGATACCGATCCCATGCCAGCACGCAAATGCAGGTCCGTTTTGGTTCCATTTTCTTTCTTTCTTTCTTTTTGGGGGGGAAAGGGGGAGAGAGAGAAACGATCGGACCGCGAGAATATCCGGTTAGATTTTCGGGTCCGAGAGGCGAGACGGTTGCGGCGTGGCGCGGAAGAGAACGCGACGCAGTGGGGGTGTGGGTAATCCGCCGTTTATGGCCTGTTTGTCGCATGTTGTACCTACTACCTACGTCTTAACTATATTCTATCGCTACTTTGTTTAAGGAAAAAGTTCGGTTGTTACGCGGCTTTTTTTTCTTCTTCACAGTAAGGGAAGATTTACAAGGGTTGCGGTACAAATGATTAATGGGTCTCATGGATATTTTATTCTAGGAAGGCTAGGTTGAGGGGCTTTGCTGTGTTGGGGAGTTGATATGGAGAAAAATCGGGGATTGAGGAGGTCCTGAATGGTTGGGTTGTTCGGATGGGTGAAGGTAAGCGCTGTGCAGGGGGGGCGGTGTGAGGGTGGCTTGTTTTCTTTTGGGCTGCTGTGAGGTTCCGATGCGTAATATGTGCTGGATGACGGCTTCCGGTGTTTTTTCTTGGCGTTGTTGCAGATGGGCATGGGATGGGGTGGCATGGGGGAAAGTGTAGAGTTTAGATAGGGCTGGGGTTATGTTAGTACTAGTGTTGGTGTGGTATGTAGCTTTTGCTCTTTTAGTGGAGTTCGAAAACGGGCTATTGGGATGTGATGGGCATAAGGGTTAGGGAGCATGTCGCTAGCTTGATTCATGGAGGCGCCATTTTACATGTGCCGCTGTTTTTACGACTTCAGTGCTAGTCGTCAAGGTGCCTTGTAGCGCCGAGTATTGAATAGTAATCGCTAGCAAGAATCTTCCGGTGAACACATGTAGCATTGCTGCATTGCTACTTTCATAATTGGAGCCTCAGACATCAACCCCACTCGGGCAGACAACATGACAGTATAAACGAACCACGTAGCTCTGCATCGTATCTTTTCAGATACATTTGCTTGTCTGAGTCTGTTATCTCTCATCAATATAGATGTATCTCCTTATAGCTTTCACAGCGTTGCTGTAGCATGGGGTATGCGAATATGTTAAGTAGCAGAAAGAGGAGGGGAGGAGATCTGACGGGTGTGATTCGTAGAAATGATCGTTGCACTATTTTCAGTAGTCCTGGCGTATACCGCTAGGACCTGCTGTATGAGCACTGGAGCTCGTTTACATCCTATATCTTATTCGTCGATATTTTGCTCGATAGTATAGGGTTTCGATTGCGGTGGCTATTCTGTACGTCATTTCTTGTCTCAATTTTCGGTCGTGAACTAGTTCCCTGTTATCGTATCCTGCTCGAAATTAAGAGACTGAGATATTTGCCTGCATAGTAAGCGTATCAACGTGCCCAAAAGTAACACTTCTTTTCAATACAGTGTATCTAAATTCCAAAAACAGAGATCTATTCTACTCATGCACCCAAATCATTTCCTCTCATCCCCCTTCATCACGCCTTCTCCTTCTTAAAAACCTCAATCGCCCACTTCCCAAGCTGCTCATTCTCAGCAGGTTGTATGGGGTAAAAATGTCCAATATCAACTTCCTTAACCGTACTCTTTCCCTCAGCGACCTCATAGCACTGCTCAATCAACCGTTTTCCCACACCCTTGAACTCATCCTGGTTACCCAAAATATGGTACGAGGGAATAGCAATCTTGCTCTCTAGCAGTTCCTTCTTCTCATCCTCGGAAAGTTTGGAAGTACTTAGCGCAGCAGACACGGATTGCGCAATAAACGGCGGCGGGGCACTGCCACAAATGGTGATACCAAAGCCCCAGTCGCACCAGTCTAACTCATCGACATCTTCGCCGTTCTTCTTTAGGGCCGCGACAATTTCAGCGCATTTGAGGAGGCCGGTGAGGACGCGGGTACCTTGGGAGAAGCCGATTAGGCCGACGACTTCGCCACCGGAGTCGCGGATGCGCTTTACAGTGCTGCGGACGAGCTCTTCAACTTCTGAGGGCATGATGGAGATGTGAGGGCCATCTTTAAGTTCTTTGGCCGTGTCGGGGGCGGAGAGCCAGCGTTTGTAAGGGCCGCAGCCGTCGAAGAACGGGAGGACGCCTGGACCGGCTTGGGAGGGAAAGGGGGCTGGTGAGAGTGAGTTTTTGAGTTTCTTGTATATTCGAATTTGGGGGAGAGAATCTTATATAGGCGTATGCGTTTGAAGGAAGTACCGCATGCTGCAGATATGGGGATAGGAGTTGGAAGGAATAACCATGACAGGGAATGACTGTAAGAATGGGGGATTTGGAAGTGCAAAATGCATACCGCTCAGACTTTCAATCTCAAATTCCGAACCAAGCACTCTTGTTAATCTCGCCAATTGTACAGTATGTATCATGGAATTGCTGCCTGAGCCATGGAAGGCAAGAATCTTGGGCTTCGGGTCCATCTTTTCTGCTCAGCGTCTAGTGGTGTTTTGCTTATGATTTGCTCAGCACGTCGGTTTCTTTTACTTTCAAACACCCTGTTTCCTTGGACTTGATCTTCCTTCTCTTTGTATATAAATTGCAATCAGCCCTACCCTTTTGCGCAGACCTGTTGACTCTGATGTAGTGCGAATTCAGCCCCCAAAGTTGTAATGCGGGGTTAGAATTACTGATAAACAGCAGTCGTTGGAGATGGAAACTGCGTGATGAGTCTTCGTTAGACAGTTGTTCTTTACGCTAACTTTTCCACCTTAAACTCTTCTTTCGACTCTTCTTTCTTTTGAACCCCTGAAGCTGTGTCTTCGATGCACACAAGGCGAGAAGAAGAATGTCCCCAACAAACTCCTCGACACACTTCACCAATACTTGCGGTGTGAGTTGTCTTTTGTCCAGGTGCAGACAGCCAGCAAAAAAGCAAACTCAAGTGCCGGCCCAAGCAAGCCTCCCGTAATCGGACCGCAAATCGGTTTTCTTGTTGAGCCACGCAGTACGGACGCAAAGGTGCAGGTAATCGAGTTGAAGGTATTCTAGGGAGGGGACTTTGCCTTTGTGTAACACAAGAAATAAGTAGGAATGGTTTTTCCCTTGCGCGTGGGTGCTGCACCTCACCTTGTTTGTCGAGGCTGAAGATGCGTGTTATGGTGGGGTAGGTGGGAAGGTGGGTAGCTGGCATATCTACCAGGTTAGTTAATAAGCCAGCTGCATGCCGCACAAGGCGAGAGCGCCTATTTCAACCAAGCGAGCATACTATAATCAGGTCTGCATCAGCTCTATCTCGATAACACGATACATAATTATGGTATATATACCCTATAATGATACGCGCCTTCTATATGTAGTTCAAGGGAATCATCATTGTGAACGTGCACATGGCGTGCTAAAAGAAATACGTGACGGGAAAGGAAAGGAACCCCATACCCATATCTACGCCAAAGAGACCAAAAGGAAACCCCCACAGAAACCTAGAAACGGGTAGTCCCCGCCCGTACCAGCGTGCTTGACGACTCACTCGAATTCTTACTCCTCCTTCCGCTCTTCGCACTTCTCCCTGAACTCGCAGAGTCTGCCCTCACTCTGGAATTTTGTTCTTGTTCTTTGATTGACCTCAAGATCTTGATTCCCTCCTCAGTCTTGCCCAGCCGAGAAACTATAGCAGTGTTCTCGTGCTGTAGTTCGCCAATGTGCAGCTTAAGCAGTCTGTTTTCCTGCTCCAAGATATCCAGTCGTTGTTTGTACTCGTCACGCTCTCGCTGGATCTTGCTGAGTTGGTTCTTAGCCGCTTCTTTCTGTTGGCGCGCAAGCAGTTTACGAGTCTCTTTCTCTCGACGCTCCTCGAGTTTCCGTATCTCTTTCTGATACTTCTTTTCTTGCTTTATCTTCTCTCTTTCATGCTTCTCGTTTGCCTTTTGTATTTCCTTCTCCGTTTTGGAACTCTCGGTTTGCAAGTTGGTGTCCAGTTTTTCCTGGGCTTGTTCCAGCTTTATTCTCAGTTGATCCTTTTTTTCTTCGATCTTCTGGAGTTCTTTGGTGTGGTGGTCGTCTGCTATCGGTAAGGACTGTTGAGATGCTGTGGACGGCGTTGGAATTGATGTATCGATCGGAAGGCCTTCACGTGCAGTATTAAACTGCTCGGCAGAGGCAAAAGAATCTGCTGAGGAGGTGCTAGATGAGCTTGCAGAATCACTGCGCTGTAACTCCAAGTGGCTACTCTGGTACGTGGGTTTTTCCGCTATGCTAACTCCAACGCCAGCAGAAATACCATTTGTATCTGCCACAGACATGCTGCGCATAACTTCGTGAAGACTTCCTGTCTCAACTTTTACTTCTGATTCATCATTCCTCGCGCAGGCCCAGTCGAGAAACTTGACTGCGTCCTGACATATACTACTGGGCACATTTCGTTCCACCATGAAGCGAGGTATGCCACCCCCAGGATCACTACGTGTAATCATGATCCATTCAACTGGATTAGTCTCTGCGTCGCCGTCTGGTAATGGTATCTCGCGGATCATCTCAACCGACTCGTAGAAACCCCGTACCATGTTACTTCGTGGCGGCGCATCCGGGTGGGAGACAGGTATAGAGACAACCATGAAATGCCGGGGTACCGTATTCGCGACTTTTGAGGCCTCGGTCAGACAGCTATCTGAGGTGATGAGGAGGGTAATGAACTCGCGCGGTGAGGTTGGTCCTGGGAACTGAGCTGAAAGTTGGTATACTGCAACGTTGTCAGCTCTCTGCTATTCTTGGACAGTATGCCACACTGCATACCTTGTAGCTGTCCTACACCATCTACAGTCATGTCCTCGAGTCTCTGATCTCCTCCAATACCTCGCACGTTTCCCTCGCCCGGACCGCCTTGAACCTTCAAACTTTCTTCAAACTCGCTCTGCATGGCACGCTTCCATTTATTGAAGCCTAGACCTTCGTGTACACTAGTCCTCGAGAACCAAGCTCCATGCCTATCCTTCCCGGCCATCTTAAAAACGCTCATCCCCGTAGCGGCATCGGCATTTCCCAGCCTGAGAGGCTTGCCCCATGAGTTTTGCAGCTCTTCATGCATTGGAGCTGGTGGCGGTCGCCGTACTTGGGAAATGGTGAGGTCCTTAGCGCTCGTTGCAGGTTGTTGCTCGGTCCGCGTCCGTTGTGATAATTCGTAAGGCGTGCCATTGGGAGGTGGAGGTACAGAGTTTGCAATCAGCTCTGCTTTAGCTAGTATATCGGATAAGAATTCCTCGAGATTATCAGTTGGGACGTCACTGAAATCTTTTGGTCGCAGGCAAGCGAGCGCTTCATGCAATTCCGTCATGATGAATACGATTAGAACTTGTTGGTGGGTGATTGAAGTCCGGAGATGTTGCAGAGAGGACGGACGAAGCAAAAAGTCACGGAACACTTAAGCTTTTGGCAACCGCGCCCTGATAACGGCGAGATTTGCGGACTGTGGAAGTTCCGATGTAGCCGTGGAGCAAACTGACTGGGTCCGGTGACGGCCAATGAAGTCACTACGACACGGGAACGAATGTCGAGTGCTATCCACCTGAGTCTCGCTAAGCGTCTAAAGCATACACGAATAAATTAGAAGAGTAGTTGGTTGAATCCCAAGAACTCCGGCGTACACGAAAAGGTACGGCGCGCTCGCACTATACGTGTTGTTGATTCGACGTCATCCCTGCTACTGTGCGTTGGTTCGCCGTGGGCAAGGTTGTGGGGTCGCCCGCAACTCCGCCGATATCCCCTCCAACCTCGGAATCACACTTGGTCCGAAGCCGCTACCTACGTCACACCATACACTCTTTTGGGGAAACTTGCGAGATGATCTGGCTCGCCCTGTGCACAGTCGCACAACGCATACACCGGTTCTATGGCACTTTGAACGAGACGCACAAACGAAGCTGATGGCTTATCCTGTAGCTCGAACCAAAAATCACCAGATGATAATTAAGAAGGGTATTCGCAAGTCTATCCCGTCTATGCTAATGCAACCGCCAATTCAACCTATAATACACAAGCAGCAGAGTGTCTAGGACACTTCTATCCCATGAGACTATACAAGCACGTACAGTGCACACATCTGTCTGTAGTTAGCAACCTACCACCGTTCGGCCGAGATGAATCAGCTTACCATACTAAGTCCCAGGATCATGCTGCACCAGAACAAGACATTGTTCAGCAATGTGCGACCCTTGACCCATTTGCTTCGCTGCAACATGACGATGGGCATCTGAAGCATCATGGCAACAAAACCGTAGCCTCTGAACTTTCTCGTGATGCAGCCCATGACCAGTTCGTGGGCCAGTGCGGAGATGAGAAAGGTGATTACTATAGCCAATGGCCGCGACATGTGGTTCTTAGACGCACTGTAAACGTGTCGACGAAGAAACTGATGCACCGGAATGTTCCACTCGGCACTGTTTGAGTAGGTTAGATGCTGCTTTGGAAGAAAGATGTAACAATCCGTACCTAAACTCGAGCCAGTCACAGCTGTTCCACCAGTCAGCATAGAATTGACGATCGGCGAAGCCTGTGCAATGTAAGCGCGGGTATGTTCTTGTGATTTTGAGAAGACCTACGTGTGATTTCTGCAAATGCACCAAGAATGTACTCGAAGATGACTAGGAATACCAAGAGGAAGGTGATCATAAAGGGGAACAACAGACGACCAATCGTCTCACCCATGATCAATGCAAAGTCGGTTGCGCTGTTCGAGTTGTGGAGTCGCACAGCCGATACGTCCAGCACTGGAAGTATAAACTCCTCCGCAGTAATAACCATGAGAAAGATGCATCCGAACACAGCCAATGTCTTGTAGAAAACCTCAAGCCAACGAACATGAGTGTTGCGGGGATACTCGAGCTCATAGCAGAGCGTTGGACAGAAGATGAAATCTACATAGTTGTACAATGTGAGGTTATTCGGGTACGAGACATTACCCAAAGGCGACGCAAGCTCCAAGGCAAGCTCCTCGCGCAAGTGACCAAGGTACTCTGCGTTTGGGTCTTTGGGTTCCGACTCAGTCTGAGACGGTGACTTTGGAATCTCGTGTAGATGAGTACGAGGGGACGGGTATCGAACTGCTGCCACTTTGCTAGCTTGATCAGGTGTGTCGAGATCGTTCAGGCGTCTCAGAGTTTCGCTGAGATGACCGTTGTAGAATCTTTAAAGGTCAGTTTGAGCCGTCATTAGTAGTTTCGTGGATAGCGTACGCGTAGGAGTGCATTTTCATGAATATTGCAAGTAGATGTAGGGTGAAGAAGACCTGGGCCGTCCAGCTCCAATCGCGGACGAATGGATATCTTCATAATCGTTAGTCTATAGTACATCGTCAGAAAATAGATGGCTTACGTAGTCCAGAAAGCAAGCCAGATGGCCTGTAGGACGCTCTGTATGGCCATACCATACGTGTTCCAGCGAAGCACTTTGTCTTTGAGGAACAGCTTTTGGAGAGGCAGTGACAAAGCCGTACTGCACACCATGGCACCATCAACCAGGCCAAGCTCAACCACCTTTTCCTTGAACAGCGCCCACTGTCTCATCTGAAACGGATATCCAGTCTCTGTCATATTTCGGAGCATCGAGGTGATGACCATGATGGCAAGGCCAATCCAGAACAGGACGAAGAAGCCGCGGAAGTCATGGTGGTCGCTGTTGGGATCAAAGTGCGAGACGCGATTCTGGTAGTGGATGGTGGGGAATATGCGCTGCTTGTGCTGAGCGCGTATCTGCCGGCGCGCAGAGGACGAGGCCTGGACGGAAGGCGGGGCATCGGGGGGTATAGGGGTTGATCTTCCACTGCGTAGTGTTAGTTATGCTGCGCAAAAAAAAAGCAACCCGGTCGTAGGTACCTCGAGAGACCAGAGGCAGCTTCCTTCAGAGTGCCGTTTTTGTTAAGGCCTTCGTCGCTAAGTTTAGGCTTCAGGAGGTCGATTCTCGTAGGTTTGCGCGGTCGCGGGGAATGGAAGTCAGGGTCCCCATTGTGGTTGTACGTGTCAATAGAGGTGGATTCAGCCATCATGAGCAAAGAGTATGCGCATGTCGAGGATGTAAGTAATGATGCAAAGGGGGATTGAAACGTGGACAGGCCAGAGTATGATCAGCAACCCACACGGCGACTGGTTCTCGGACCTTATGTGTAGTGGATAATATTGTAGCCAGGCAAGCCTTCCGAACATCCGCGCAGCATGACAAAAACAGGAATCGAGTAGTATGAGGATGGGATCACCACGTGGAGAAGTCTGCCTGGGGGTTGCTTGCGCGCACCCATTCTATCGCGGCGACGGTGCTCTAACATTCGTTAGCTGTCAGGGCCGGTTACATCACAGGTCAGACGCGCTTGCCACCACGGGCAGTGCAGCGGGAATCAAGGGCTTTTGCCCAGCCAACTAGGGCTATCATCATCCGCCCCATAGTCCGTAGCACTCCTCATAGCCAAAAAAAAGACCGTGATTTGATTCGGCATGCGTGATGAATGGCCTAAGACAGAATGCGATAACTGTGTGTAGGCGTCTGCGTAGCTGGAACACGCTGGGTGCCTGACTCGCGCGACAGGCCTCCATCGCCCCCAGCCATATTATGTATGGACGTGTACAATGGCGGAGACGCCCTGGGCTTGTTCAAGTGAGATTGGAGAGGATGCGCTGGACTGATAGCAAGTTGAGGCATCTAGCAAAAGCATCAAGGAGAGATGGTAGCAACCAGCAGTGTTCAAGTGGTTTGGCTTGCCAGCAGCGGTAGCGTGGGCGTTGCCCTCGTTGTCGGTGGGAGGTGCGTCTGCGTCCGACATCTGGAACAAATAACGGCCCGGCCAGGTGGAAGCCGTCTCCCCAAACGTTGTCGACAACCAAGCCCTCCAAAAGGAATACCTCGAGTTGCCCGTGCCCGATTGATCCTGTCGAACACACAGCAGCCCTCCGTCCTTCACTCCCGCCTCTCAATCGAACCCTTGAACGCTGCTTGGGTGGGGTCCAAGAGGCCACTGCAATGGCTTCCTGTACGCCAAGCATCGCACCGCCCGCAGCTATGGACTTGTGCTAAGAATTACCAGTGAAGCAGTTTATTCGCAATGTGCGCGCTGCAAAGACGATTGCTGATGAGCGTGCCGTTGTCCAGAAAGAGAGTGCAGCAATCCGCGCCAGCTTCAGGGAGGAAAGCCACGATTCCAATGTGCGGAGGAACAATGTCGCAAAGCTCCTCTACCTCTTCACACTCGGCGAGAGGACCCATTTTGGTCAGATTGAATGCTTGAAGCTGCTGGCCTCTCCCCGCTTTGCGGACAAGCGACTGGGGTACCTGGGCACCATGTTGCTCCTGGATGAGAACCAGGAGGTCTTGACCCTGGTCACCAACTCGCTCAAGAAGTATGCCCTCCTCCATCGAGCCTGAAGCCATATTGTGTGTGCTAATTGAATTGCAGCGACTTGAACCATGCTAATCAGTACATTGTTGGCCTCGCTCTTTGCACCCTTGGAAACATTGCATCAGTTGAAATGGCTCGAGACCTGTTCCCAGAAGTCGAAACGATAATATCAAGCGCGAATCCGTACATACGTCGCAAAGCCGCAATCTGCGCAATGAGGATATGTCGAAAAGTGCCTGACCTGCAGGAACATTTCTTGGAAAAGGCTAAGTTGCTGCTACAAGACCGCAACCATGGAGTCCTTCTGTGTGGTGTCACTTTGGTAGAGAATCTGTGCCAAGCAGACGAGGATGAGGACGACGAGAATGGCGTACGGGACCTCTTTAGGCCGGCCGTACCCAGCTTGGTCAAGATATTGAAGGGCCTATCGTCTTCCGGCTACGCTCCCGAGCACGATGTAACGGGCATCACCGATCCCTTCTTGCAGTGCAAGCTACTACAGCTTTTGCGTGTCCTAGCTCGCGGCGATGCCCAGGTCAGCGAACAAATAAACGATATCCTCGCCCAGGTTGCAACCAACACCGACTCGTCCAAGAACGTTGGTAATTCGATTCTCTACGAAGCTGTCCTTACTATCCTCGACATTGAGGCGGATTCCGGACTTCGTGTGCTTGGTGTAAACATTCTGGGAAAGTTCTTGTCTAACCGGGATAACAACATCAGATATGTCGCTCTCAACACCTTGATCAAGGTGGTTGCAGTCGAACCCAACGCTGTACAGCGACACAGAAACACCATCCTTGACTGTCTCCGAGATCCAGATATCAGTATTCGAAGGAGAGCACTTGATCTCAGCTTTACTTTGATCAACGAGAGCAACGTACGGGTACTTATACGGGAGCTGTTGGCTTTCCTAGAAGTCGCCGACAACGAGTTCAAGCCGGTCATGACCTCACAGATTGGTATCGCTGCGGATCGCTTTGCACCAAATAAGAGATGGCATGTTGATACGATGCTACGCGTCTTAAAACTGGTCAGTGACTGAAGCCTTGGTTCATGGTTTTTTCTCGCTAATATGGGATACAGGCTGGCAACTATGTTAAAGAGCAGATTTTGTCGTCCTTTGTCCGACTAATTGCTACCACACCCGATCTCCAGACCTACTCAGTACAGAAACTCTACTCTGCGCTCAAGGAAGACATCACACAAGAGGGCCTTACCTTGGCTGGCTCTTGGGTGATTGGAGAATACGGCGATGCCCTATTACGAGGTGGCCAGTACGAGGAAGAAGAACTTGTCAAAGAAGTGAAAGAGAGTGATATCGTCGATCTCTTTGAAACTATCCTAAACAGCAGCTACGCTGGTTTGATTGTCCAGCAGTACATCATTACAGCATCGATGAAGTTGACGACACGACTAAGCGATCCCGCACAAATCGAACGTTTGCGACGATTACTGCAACGATACGCAGCCAACCTAGACGTGGAGATTCAGCAACGTGCAGCCGAGTACGGCAACCTCTTTGGTCACGATCAGATCAGGAGAGGTGTTTTGGAAAAGATGCCTCCGCCTGAGATCCGAGAAGAGTCACGTGTGCTGGGAGAGGCTACCAAGAAGCGTCACTCGAAGGTTGCGAAGAAGAAGCCTGCACAGGCAGCAACTGAGGATCTACTACTCGATCTCATGGGCGACGCTGGTCCATCTGCTGACGTGAACGGTGCTGCCAACGGGACACAACATAGCCAAGATCTGCTCGCAGACATAATGGGCGGGGCTTCATCACCCCCACAAACGTCTTCCCCGGCACCACAATCGAATGTTGCTAACATTATGGATCTATTCAACTCCGGCCCGAGTAGTTCTCCAGCCCCTGCGCAATCCCGGGCGCCCTCACAAGCCGCATCGTCTGACCTACTTGGCGGTCTTGGTGGTATGTCTTCGCCGCCTCCGCAAAACCCGACACCTCCTGTAGCATCTGGCCCGCCCGCACATCCAGCATACAACAAGAACGACCTCCAGGTCACGTTCCAGCTCAAGCGTGACGCGAATGCAGTGCAAGTTCTTGCACGATTCCGCAACACCGGGAGCCTCACACAACTGTCGGGTGTCAATCTACAGGCTGCTGTACCCAAGAGTCAGAAGCTGCAGCTGCAACCTATCAGCACAAGCGAGTTGGATGGTGGCCAGGATGCGACCCAGCAAATGAGGGTCACAGCCGTTAATGGCGTAAGTCACGCATATATGATCATGCTATGAATACACACTAACGCTCAGCAGCCGCCTCCAGCGAGGCTAAAACTTCGACTGAAGATCAGCTACTCGACAAGCGGAGGAGGTCCCGTCACAGAGCAGGTAGACTGGGCCGAGCCAGTTTGATTGAAATACATCCATATAACCGATTCTGGTAGTTAGTGTCTTCACATGTAGCGAGCCCCTATAGAGCAAATGAACATACCCCCAGGCAAACATGCCACAACTGCATTCCGTGTCCCCATCACGATCCCACCATCACAAAGAACGAGCAAATGTACTAGGAATAAGAATGCGGGAGCGGGTGCCACAAGGTCACTGTGCACGGACGTGTCTTGTCAATAGACCCGGCCGGCCATCCGACCCCCGCTAAACATCCAGGCACAACGCTTGTTTGAATGGGCTTGCACATCCCGCATTTCCCCCTCCATGTACTAGTCACCGAAAGTAACGTATGATGCGGATACACGGGGTCGCTCTTTCTTGCAACTCCGCATGCATCCGTTCTACTTGTAGTATGACCCCCAGTCTACGCTCTACACGCTCTTTCCTTGCTCTTACCCGAGAAACTAAATAGTTTATTATGTAGCAGTCTGACCTCGATGTAAGACGACACTGACCCAACTTAATTAAGTGGGGGAGGGAATTCGGTAGCTCAACGGATCGACCACCCCAAAGGCAAGGTCTATGATGATCCCTACGCAAGGCGGGTTGTACTGCTAATGCACCGTGATGACCGCGCTGTATGTACCATCCCATTTTACCAATATGTAACCAAGCATGGTTGGTCCCTGGTCATGCGCTGCTAGCACGAGGTCGAACCCTCCCATCTTACAGCAGAGAACAGCAACATCTTGGTACGCACCCTCTTCTCTTTTTTCTTTTTGCCCGCAACGTTCACTGTTACCTTCCTATCTGAGGTAGACAAGGGTTGCCAAATATTGATAACCCCCAACATTTTGGCAGCGTCTGGGGTCATGGTGTTTATTTCTCTGTCAGCTGACATATGGGAATTCTAGGTTCTAGGTGATATAGTGATCTGCAAGGAAACAAACGGGCTGGCGGGCGGTGAAAATGCATATGTAGACTTGTTTGGTCCTGCTTCTTGAGTAATTTAATAAGGTTTTTTGCTTTTCCATTTCGGTTGCTTGACCTTGGATCTAACTTTTATTTTTTTTTCTAGACGCGCTGTGGAAGATAGTATTTTAAGTAGCGAAGGACCTTGTTGTTTATTTAAATCTCCGGTTTACTACTCGGAAGGATTCATCTTGTTGTGCTTTGACGACACGCTACGATGATTCGACTCGGAGTTTTCGCTCTCACGGCTGCTGTGGCATCGTCTCTGCCATCGAATGCACCGATAGACTTACCGGCGAGACAGTATGAGGCGCCTCCCGAACTGTCGTCGCCAGAAGAAAGAGCACAGGCTGTGGTGGATGCGTTTAGAGTGAGCTGGGATGGGTACTACACTTATGCGTTTCCGAAGGATGAGTTGAATCCCGTGACGAACAATGGGAGTAACTCCCGGTGAGTACCAAAATTGCACCTCAGGAGCGCTTCAATGGAGAATCAAACTAACACGTCTTCAGAAACGGATGGGGAGCCTCCGCCGTAGACGCCCTCAGCACAGCACTTATCATGGGCGAGAAAAAAACAGTAAACCAAATTCTAGACCACATTCCAACCATCAACTGGGGCGTTACAGACTCCTCAGTCTCGTTATTCGAAACCACAATCCGGTATCTCGGCGGCATGCTCTCAGGATACGATCTCCTACGCGGACCTCTGGCGCATCTCGCAGACAACCCATCGAACGTTGAAGCCCTCTTAACACAATCCATCAACCTAGCCAACAACCTTTCCTACGCATTCGAGACACCCTCAGGCGTACCCTGGAACAATCTTGACCTCAGCGCCCGCGGCAACGACGGCAACCCCAACGGCCTCGCAACAATCGGAACCCTCATCCTCGAATGGACGCGTCTAGCCGACCTATCCGGAAACCAAACCTACGCAGATATCGTCGCAAAAGCAGAATCATACCTACTCTCCCCTTCCCCAGCATCCGGCGAGCCATTCCCGGGTCTCGTCGGATCCACCATCAGTGTGCAGACGGGCGAATTCACCAGCAGCAACGGCGGCTGGGTCAGCGGCTCGGATTCCTTCTACGAATACCTAATCAAAATGTACATGTACGACCCGAAATTCTCGCAGCTCAAAGACCGCTGGGTCACGGCTGTAGACAGCAGCATCAAGTATCTAGTCTCGCACCCTTCACCGCGGCCCGACATTACTTTTCTCGCTGCCTACAATGGCCCGCAGCTCAAATTCGACAATCAGCATCTGGGCTGCTTTGATGGCGGTAATTTTATACTGGGCGGCCAGGTCCTGGGACGACAGGATTACATTGATTTTGGGCTCGAGCTTGTAAATGGGTGTCATGAGACGTATATCAATACTGCGACGCGGATTGGGCCCGAGGTCTTTTCTTGGAACATTACAAATATACCGGCGAACCAGACGGAGCTTTTTGAATCGGCGGGGTTCTGGATTAAGAATGCGAACTACGTGTTGAGGCCTGAGGTTATCGAGTCGTACTACTATGCCTTCCGCGCTACATCGGATCCAAAGTACCAGGAATGGGCGTGGGATGCGTTTGCTGCGATTAATCAGACGACGCGAGTGGGCAGCGGGTACAGTTCGATCAATAATGTTAATGTCGTTGGGGGAGGCGGGTTCAGCGATTTCCAGGAGAGCTTCTGGTTTGCGGAGGTGCTCAAGTATTCGTATTTGATTCATGCGGAGGAGGACGAGTGGCAGGTTTCCAAGGATGGGAAGAACGAGTGGGTTTACAATACTGAGGCACATCCAGTTAGGGTTCACGGGGGAAGCAAGTGAGAGGGAGCATCCCTTTGCAGAGATTATATATCTGAGGGCTGTTGCTGTTTAGATCATTCATATATCCATTGGTGTGACGCATGCTTCAGGGTAATGGTATTGACGACATTTTCGCCGGGTATAATGCAATCGGCCACGCTGTAATAAAAGTGGCATGTTACTCGAAGAAACCACCATCGCTTTCCTCTGCCTCTTTTTGAGCCTGAACACCCAAGGCTCTCCTCTCACGGCGGTTCTTCGCTGCAGTAAGTTTCTCTGCTATCTTCTTTTCCTTGCTCTTGATAGCTTGGCCCGGCTTCTTGCTCTTCTTTTCCTTTGCAGGCGCTGGTGCTGGCAGGTCCTCCTTTCTGTTCCTTAGCGCGTCCAGCGTGCCTTCTGCCATGGCTTCCTCAACAGTCTTCCACATAGCTACATCTCCCTTGGGTCCGTCAACTTCGCGATTCGATTTGTCGCCAGAATCACCCTCCCCACTCTCCTCCGAATCCGCCGCTTTTTCCTTTTTCGATTTTGGATATAGAGAGGCATATGGCTTCATCAGCGGATAGTATATGGCGTAGTTGACATCGACTTCGGCATTATGGACTTTTCGCAAAAGCTCCTGCTTCTTTTCCTCATCTTCTTCGCTCTGTAGCTCCTTTTTCAGTTTCTTGAGTATCCGTGTGGCCTTTTGACGATCTGCGCGCGTTAGCAATAAAATCATTGTAGATGTGTTTTGACCAAGGAATATCATACCAAAGAATCGTACCTGGTGGTACTTTCCGATCATTTTCTTCCTATACTCGGCTTCCCTACTACTCTCCATCTTCTCTCTCAGCTCATGCTCACACGCCTCCAACTCCCTCTCCCTCTCTATCCGACTGCTTGCCGACATCTTGTGGTCGCCCACATTGTCGACATGTGCCAACAGACGCTTCAAATCCCGTATCCTGCTCTTCAGCGCATGAGTGCTAGTGCTCTTGTCGATGTCACTCGACACCTGTGGTCGCTTCTTCGGTTTTTGGTGACCCGGCCCTGGTTTGAAAGCGCGATGTCTTTTGAACGGCTTGGGGGCGGAATTTGAGGCCTCGGAAGCTTCGGCGTGTTTGCGCTTTTGCGACATTGTGGCAGGCTGAAGGATGGATGGTGTTGACCAGGAAAGTTTTGGGATTGAGCAAAGGGAAGTTTTAGTGGGGCGGCAGAATTAAGGTTGCTTGACCGCCCGGTCTACGCCAAGGTGGGTCACGCGTCGGGCGTTCACCCATGGTCGTCCATGTTGCAGGCAACTGATACGATGACATAATGTCTATGGATTCGCTCATTCATTGCTGCTTCGAATCGCCCGTTAATAGCCAATGACACTTTTGCAACACCAGAAAATTACCAATTTGAACCGTAGGAAAGCCACGGTCACTGACTGGTGAAATGGAGGCAGCAATCAGGTGGTCACCGCACTCGACGCAGGCCGATCCTCGGTTTATAATCATCGACATTGCAAGCAATCGACTACGTCTATGTCAGATTGATGAGTTCAGTAAGAGCAAGGTCAATTACAAACAAATATGTATCCGCGACAAGCTGCCAAACTACACGGCCTTTGACTGGTCGAAGAAAGACCCCAACGTGGTCGCGATAGGATCAACTTCTGGAGAAGCTACCCTCGTTGCACTTGACCCAGAAAAGCCTGACAGCGACTACATTCATTCTTTCTCCATACGACACCAAAGGAAATGCAACGCAATTGCCTTTAGCTCGAAGAACCTCTTGGCTGCTGGTCTGGACAGAGTGCGCAATGATGTCTGCCTCAACATCTACGATATGAATGATTCACGAGTCACGGCCAAGGACGAGCCGTACAAGAAACTGGCAAGCTCGGAGGCAGTTTCGAGTATCAAGTTCTTTGATAGGCAACCGGAAATGCTCGTGGCCGGTGTGTCAAGGCAATATGTGCGCATCTACGATTTGAGAGGTGTGTTTGCATAGCGATAGCAAATGTTAGTCTTGCTCATACCCTACAGACTCGAGTACAACAGGCATTGCACAATTCCAGACACGCCAAGTACATAACATTGCCATAGATCCCATGGACGAGAACTACTTTTTGTCAGCGGGATCAGCAGGCGATCCAACTGTGACAGTATGGGATGCACGCTTCGTCAAACAACGAGCAACATCCGGCGACAACACGAGCAACGGCGCCGTTTTAGACTTCAAGCCTATAGTGGACAATTCTCAATCCGCATCAATATGGAGTCTTCGGTATTCTGGAACCAAGAGAGCGACATTCGGTGTGCTGGCCAACACTGGCGAATTCAAAGTCATTGAACTTGCTCAACACTCCCACCAGCCTACAGAAACTGCAGATACTCCGTTTGCACGCGCCTGGGCGTCTCCTTACTATACCAAAGCAATGCACCACTTACGGTACCCAGCGCATGGCAAGGAGTATCGGCAAAATAACAAACAACGTATAGTAGCGTACGATTTTATGAGTGTTGGCAGCCCTCTTGAAGGACAATGTGCACTGGGTCTTCATTCCAACCGCGAAGTCGAAGTGCTCAAAGTACCATTATCGCCTCCACGACTCAACGTCAGTGCTTTTGAGGAGATATATAAAGACCGCACTTGCATTGCCAAGGCAACTCCACAAAATGGCACAGTAGCAGAAGACATGATTGCATTACAGAAACGAGCACTGCGCGAAAAGCAGAGAAGTGATGCTGGAAACGAAGTAGATCTGTCAGCGAGCATAGACAGTTTACAGATAAGTGCTGGCCAACAGGAGCTCCCTCGATTTGAAGAGGGACTCGACGCCGAAATTCCACTCTCAGATTTCCTCGCTATACTCCAGGTACCCAAAAGACGGGTGCAGGAGGGTTACTCGCTCAACTGTGCAAAGAACAAAGCAGTAGTCGCCAACAACCCGCTGCTAGTCGATGCATGGACATTAGTGGAAAGGATGGACGCCCATGCTTCAGGGGATGGTATGGTAGGCAACGGACTTGACCTGAAATATCTCGGTGTAAGCTCGATATGGGCCAACGAACTGACAATGTACGACGAACGGCTGATCGACCCGGACGCGAAAACAAGCCAAGAAATGTTCCACGATGCGGTAAAGGAAATCGTCGAAGCAATGGAACTTCCACCCTTCCAAGGCGTATCCACCGAATACCCAGAAAACCGCCAACTCTGCCTCAGTCTCTGCGGTTGGTCATTGGAAGAATCCGGCGTCCAAAAGACGTGCAACGATCTCGTTTCCGGCGGCGAAATCTACAAAGCCATTGTCCTCGCCGTCTTCCAAGGCTACAAAGACATCGCCTTGACCCTGCTCCGCAGCACACTGACAGCAAAGAAGCTTCCAAAAGACGACATCAGCCTCGCAGCCGTCATAGCCTGCGCCTCGCCCTCCTCCGGCGTCTCCGCCGACCAACGCGAAGCCTGCGCCTGGATGGCCGACATGACACCAAATCCCTACCTCAAATCCCTCCTAACCTACTTCATAACGGGTGACTGGACAAGCGTAGTCCATATGCCGCAAATCTCCCTTCACGACCGCGTCGCCGTAGCCCTAAAATACCTCCCAGACTCCTCCCTTTCCACCTTCCTCACCTCCGCCACAAATACCGCCATCCGCACAGGAGATATATCCGGACTCCTCTTGACGGGCCTCACCGCACGCTCCCTCGACCTCCTCACAGTCCACATCTCCCAGCAGCCCAGCTCGGGGCTGCAAAACGCAGTTTTATTACTGAGCCGCGCCTGCCCTCTTTATATCCAAGACCCGCGCTGGACCCTCTGGAAAGATACATACCTCGAGCACCTCCAAACCTACCGCACCTTCCTTGAACGCACCCGCTACATAAAAGAGCACAACCAGCTCTCCGTCACGCGCGAGGGCCGCAGCGTAAATAAACCGCAACAACCCAGCCTCACAATTCGTTGTCTAAACTGCCAGCAAAACCTCGCGCTGAGGAAAGATGCAAAGACAGCAAAAGGGCGCTTACTTCCTACCTTCACTTCTGCTGGTGCTGGTGCTGGTGCTAGTGCTGTACCCCCATCCACTGGCGTGGCCCAACATCATCACCGCACCTCCTTCGCCGCCAAACCCCCCGGCACATCCTCCCAACCTCCTCAGCAACAGCAAAAACCCTCAAAGGCATCCTCAACACCCGGTCTCCACTGCCCGAATTGCTCGGCGCAAATGCCGCGGTGTGCACTCTGCATGTTGTGGCTGGGCACCCCGGATCCAGCCCGCCAGGGTGGGTACGAGACGCTCAAGGGAGAGGATCGTGAGGCACGGCTTATGGTTTTTTGTATGAGTTGTACGCATGGGTTTCATGGGCATCATGCGAGGGATTGGTTTGCGAGACATGCTATGTGTCCTGTGCCGGATTGTGGGTGTATGTGTGGGTTGATGAGGTGAGTTTAAGAGAGATAAGGGGGGGGAGGGGGGGGGAGGAGAAGTCAGGATGCTTGTATGTTGTATGTAGTATCCAAGTCAGATGAATAGGGAGTTGCTGTACTTTTACGTTGAAAAAGAAAAAGAAAACACAAGTCTCGAATTATTCATCGGTTCATTTATATATGATACCTTACTTTGTCTTACAAAAATGTTTGCTTTGTTACTAGCTTCCGCCATGCCTCCTCGCTCTTGTAACCTTCGCTCTTCACAATAATTAGAAACAAAAAACTAAACATAGAGGGTATAATCATGCCCGCCAGCGCGGGAAGGAACCCCATTCCAGGGCCAATCGTTTCCGTTTTTTTCACGGTTTTGTCGTGAAATAGACCAGACCACACCACACCATATTCCCATGTACGCGCTAACAATGCCACAAAGACCGCAAAAACACAGCCAAAAAAACAACAACTCCTGATATATGCTAATGAAGGAGGGGATCATGGAGCGATGATGAGAGAGTTCGACTGTTCCAGAACTAGTCCTGACCCGCCATTTCGCTGTCATTGCCAAATTCGTCTTCCTCGTCAATGGCCATGATGTTCGCCTGCGCTGTCATGGTCATCATGTTGTCGCCTTCTTCGTCTTCGTGGTACATGGTGCCGTTGTCATTGCCAAAGCCATCGGGCTCGCGATCCACGTCTTCTCCGCCGTTGGTGTTCATAAAGACACGGAGACGCTGAACCCCGATACCGCTGAAGACGCAGAAGACTTCGCGCTGGTGGTCGTTAAACTCCGCAGGTGCTTCTCGGCAAAAGGCGAGAAGGTCTTCGCGTAAAAAGGCTTGGATGCCGGTGAGAGAAAGATGGGTCAGGCGGGGGCAATTGTTCAAGAGAGCGTGAATGCCCTGTTGTTGTTAGCAAGAAATAGAGCAATGCAATAAGAGAAAATACTTACAGCCAAGGAAAGGTTGATGCAGTAGCTCAGATGCACTCTCTCGAGCACACTTGGGGCAATAGGACCAGAAGTGCCAATCTGCTTTGGCTTGGCAAGGGCGAATATGCTGCGGTCTGTGATGGCGGCACACTTGACCAGGCCAATGCGCTTGAGCTTGGGTAAGCTTGCAAGCTGGGTGACAGAAGCATCTGTCAGGGACGTGCAGCAGGCCAAGTCAATGTAGCGGATGCGGTTACAAAGCTTGACTAATTGCGCAACACCAACATCTGTAATGCGCGAGCAGTGGCCGAGATGTATGTAGTGCAGGTTCTTGCCGAGACGTGTAATGGCCATGACGGCTCGGTCCGTAATGTTGCGGCACTTGGCAAGGACCAGGTTGCGGAGTCGTGGAGCGGCTTGGATGATCTTTTGAACCCCGGCGTCTTGAAGTTCCCCGCAATCAGTCAGATCGAGGATGCGCAGACAGTCGTAGGTGGCCTCTGCCGGAAGGCGCAAGAAAGCTTGGTCTGTGATTTTGGCGCAGTGAGCCAGGCGTAATTCGCGGAGGTTAGGGCCTTCAGTGATGAGGGTCGTGATTGATGCATCGTCGAGGTTCTTACAGTCGTGGAGGTCAATCTCGAGCATGTAGCGGCAATTCCGGGCAAAGGCAATGATGCTCCTATCGCTAAGCTGGGAGCAACCGTTTAATTTGAGGCGCTTAAGATGCCTGCAGCTCTTAGCGACAGCCTCGAGCGACTCGTCGGTGATTTTTTTGCAGTTTGTTATGTTGAGGCCTTGCAGGCGCACAGCGTGCTGTGCCAGAGTGAACATGGTCCTGTCGGTGATGGACTCGACGTTTGTGACATCGAGGGCGAGGATATATCTGTTGCCCTCGAGCATGGCCTCCAGACTCAGGTCGGTGAGTTTTGTGCAGTTGGTCAGCGTCAGGCGCTCAACACGCTTGCAGCTGGAGAGAGGCTTGAGGGTGCCGTCGCTGACCTCGCGGCCGAGGGCGGCAAGATTCAGGCGCTTAATGAGGCTGCTGTAATCGAAGAAGCTATTGAAGGTCTGGACGGTGCGGATGACGCTCTGGACGTTTGACCAGTTGTTTGTCGAGGGGCGGTGCCACAACAGGCCGACGCTGTTGCCGGCCCATGTCTTGGAGACAAGCATGCAGTTCTTGAGGTCGGTGGGGGAGGAGAGTTTTGCGAAGACGGCAATCATGAGCTCGGCGGGGAGGCGGGAGATGGGCGAGACGCGGTTCTGCTCTTCGATGGCGCGCCTGCGGGCATCGTCGTCGGAGTCTGGCGACAGCGAGGGGGCGAGCGAGGAGAGGGAGTCGTTTGACTGTAGCATGACCGAGTCCTTGTCCTCGTCGTCGAAGCCACGCTCGGGCGAGGTGGAGGCTGACGAGTCTGAGCGTGAGGCGCTGGCATCTCGCTGGGGTCGGCGCGGGTGTCTGACGCGGGCCATGTTTGGGTGCTGGGCCATGGCCATGGTAATGGTAGGCGTAGCAAGGGTTTGTGGTGGGTGTAGTGTGAGGTGCGGGGGGAGGGGGGGTTGTTTGTAGTGTGGTCGGCGGGTAGGGTATTAGGGTTGTTGTTGCGGATGGGGCGGTTGGGGGGTCGAGTCAGGCAGAGATGCAGGCAGGCGGGAGGAGGCTGACGACGCAGACATGCACAGCAACAGGAGGACGACAATGACAGGACTAGAGACCAGAGGCGGAGGGCGAGCCTAAATATGGGTATGTGTTTGTGTGTAAATATAAGCACAAGAGTACGTAGACAGGGCCTTCAGGGCTCAGCAGCGCAAGGCCATGGGAAACAAAGGGTTTCATGGGGCTGGGCAGTGACGAAAGAGTGGTTGCTGGCCCAGGAGCAGCATCATCAGTGCCATTCTTGTCGTCGGCCCAACGCCGCAACGCCGTCACATGGCCGCCAACGGCCCTGGACTGCGCCCTCTCCTCTCTCTGTCATGGCGAGTGTCTCTGCGTCTCTGCCTCGCATCAAATGCGTGCCGGTGCCTCGTCTGGTCGGCATCACGGCTGCCTCGAGCCCCGACATTTGCCCTGCGCTGGTTAAGACTTGATCCCCCCACACGTTTCAGGGCTGCAAAAGCAATTGCCAGTGACACGCACCTACTTATGTACATGGCATGGCATGGCATGGCAAAGTCCTATCTGCTCAGGTACCGCCGCCCGCCTCTTTGTGGCATCGCCTCGTCATCGCCCAGACGTGTTCGCCTGTCTGGCCGCCTGTCTGCCTGCAGCGTGGATCCGGCGACGTGTCGAGAGGGCTCAACAACAGTAGTAGTAGTAATAGTAGTAGTGTTAGCATCGTGGTGCTAAACACGTTGGCAGCAAAACCTACTATGTACTATGTATGGATGTGTGGATGGACATGCACACGTACATACATACAACATACACACAGACTCGTCGTCGTATACACACTCATCCGTCCATATCCACAGCCTCAACTCGTCAGGCAGCCACGACCCGGCCCAATCAGGACTCGGCGAGTGAGACTGGTGTTGGGGCTTGGCGGCAGCAGATAGCCATCCATGGTCATGTTGCTTCTCTCGCACTGGCAGCCCTCAGGTTCGCGCCTGGCCTGCCCAGCACATGTCGAGCAGTGCGTGACTTGGATGCGGGCCCTAGGCATATCATGGACTAGAGAATATACACACCCACCCACATGTGCATACATACATACATCCATACATACATATATACACACACACACACACTTACATGAACTGTGACGTTGCCCGACCCTGGCTTTGCCCATGCCGACCAGCTTGCAGGGGTCCGTTCACGACCCTCGCTCCCCCATTACACCCATCTCGGGCGCATGCCACATCTATTCACCACCACACCTCTCCTGCCCCTCCGCCACCTGCTGGCCCGCCCTGTCCTGCTGTCTGTCTTCTCGATGCCAAAGACATAGCCTCCCCGTCCTCTGCCTGCTCTGCTGCAGCCTCCCTCACCGCCCATCATGTCGTCGGCTCGCTATGCTCCCTCGCATGCAATGCCCATGGCCCAACAGGCCGCATACCGCGCCCCAGGCCCCGTTGCCGTCTCCAATGCGCCCCCGGGCACCTTTGCCCCGGGCACAAAAGTCCAGGTCGGCAACCACCGCGTCACAATCGAAAAGTACCTGTCCGAGGGTGGCTTTGCCCACGTCTACCTCGTCCGCATACCAAAGTCGGATGCAAAGACGCCAGAGACTGCAGTCCTCAAGCGCGTGGCATGTGCAGACAAGGAGGCCCTCGCAAACATGCGCACAGAGGTCGAAACCATGAAGAAGCTCAAGGGCCACAGCAAAATCGTCACCTACATGGACTCGCATGCATCCCAACTCAAGTCGGGCGGATACGAAGTCTTCCTGCTCATGGAGTTTTGCTCGGGCGGTGGCCTCATCGACTTCATGAACACCAGGCTGCAGCATCGGCTGACGGAGCCCGAGATTCTGCACATCTTCTCCGATGTAGTCGAGGGTGTTGCGACTATGCACTACCTCAAACCACCCCTCCTCCACCGTGATCTCAAGGTCGAAAATGTCCTCATCACTACCGTTGGCAGCAACAAGGTATATAAGCTCTGTGACTTTGGCTCCACCGCACCCCCGCGCCCGCCCGCCTCGACTGCCGCAGAGGGGAGGCTGATTGAGGAAGACGTCCAACGCCACACCACCCTCCAGTACCGCAGTCCCGAAATGATTGACGTCTACCGCAAGCAGCCAATCGACGAAAAGAGCGACATCTGGGCCCTGGGCGTCTTGCTATACAAATTGTGTTACTACACTACGCCCTTTGAAGAGGTGGGGCAAATGGCCATTTTGAATGC
The DNA here is from genome assembly GCF_000338995.1 of Bipolaris sorokiniana ND90Pr. Lineage (NCBI taxonomy): Eukaryota > Fungi > Ascomycota > Dothideomycetes > Pleosporales > Pleosporaceae > Bipolaris > Bipolaris sorokiniana. The sequence goes on along the minus strand of NW_006911908.1, from coordinate 715,751 downwards.
CTCGTTTAAATACCCGGCATACCCTCAGTTTTCAGACCGCATAAAGGCACTCATAGGTGTGTAGGCTATAGAAACAGGCTTCTTGCCATGGCTAACCCTGGGCAGGTTCCATGTTGCGCGAAAACCCCCAGCATCGACCAAACATCTACCAGGTTGTTGCCGAAGTCTGCTCAATGCGCCACCGACCAATTCCCATCAAAGACGTATGTATAAGATACTGGTTCGACTGTCTGCTGCTAAGACATGCTAGATCTATACTGGCAGGACCCCATCAGAAACCCGCCAGAACCAGCAGCTACCTCCTTCTGAGCCTCAGGTCTCTACACCCCCTCCTGTCGTGGGTCTGCAAAGAGTTGCTCCCACTGTCCAGGTCCAACAATTGCCAGACATAACGCCAATGAGGAGAGGAAGACCTACTGGACCCACTGAGCAACCCCCACCAGGAGTCAGACCCAGTCCATCGCCTATAAGAGGAACTACCTCGGACCCCTTTGCAGCACTAGACTCTCAAGATGTCCAAGTGAGGCGTGCTGCTGCCGACGAGCTTGCATCTCGCTTTCCTTCGCTGGACGAGTTCTCTCTGTTGCACGACCGCGGCCAAAAGTTTGAATTTGGCGAAGCGCCTACGTCTTCCGATCCGGCACTGTCCAAGCGCGTCACAGAGGCACTGGCAGACGAAGCTTTTGCATCCCCTTCACCCCCAGCTGTCGACTCGACACCTGGAGTGAAGCCTTCAACTGTCTCCTCAGGGGGTCTTTCCAGAGCTACATCGCTAAGGAAATCCGCGCCCCATGAGACTAGTGATAGCCCGAGCTCTACCAGTCAGGGCTCACAGCAGCCCATTCCACAGAGAGTCAACATGGTATCTACCGGGGTGCAAACATCCCCACGGGCATCTCCCGTCCCTTCACAAAAATACCCAGACGTCAATAGCCGCCCAATCTGGAAGGTCCCCCTGACCTCGCAACACAGCCGAACCATGAGCCATACGCGCTCGTTTGAAAAGCCACCGTCAAGCCCTCTTTCCAGTCCAGCACTAAAGCCCGAGTTCGCTTTGCCCCCGCGCCCGGTGCTGGAAGCAAGATCAAAGTCTCAGCTCAGCATTCCGAGATCACCTGCATCGGCAAGGCCCTCATTGGAGAGCCAGCGCCCATCTAACATGGAGCTTGGCTCTGCCATAGATCGGTCAAGGTCTGCAAACTCAAACTCGCGCCCAGTCAGTATACACGTAGAGTCGAATCTTGACTATCTACGTGATCGAGAAATGACTGGCGGTCGCAGTTTCGATGCTCCGTCGTTGCTACGCCGTACAACTTCAAACGCAGTAGATGATTCGGAGCCCGAAGAAATCAATGTCCGATCGAGCGTAGACTTTCTCCGAAGCATCGAGCAGGAAGAGCAGGGCCACAAGCATCGCCGCAGTAGTTCACACTCCAAACATGGTAAACGCGGAAGCTTGACCAACATTGTCAAGGGCAAGTTTGGCGACGCTTTCCGGCGTTTTGAGACGACCCACAAGACACCTGAGCATGAGCGTGATCAGCCGCCTCTGACACCAGTCGATCATCAGCACCTGAGCTCCAAGGGTGGCCTGACCCCTATTGCTGGCTCGGAGACCACAGGCGGATTAAGCGACGATGACCGCAGCGCCCTTGACGAAACACAAGACCTGTCACCAGAGGTCCGAAGGGAGTTGGAAAAGAGACAGTTGGCAGAGGAAGAACGCCGCGTAGAAGCCGCAGCAGCAGAGTACAAGCAACGAGTGGCATCACAGGCTCAAGGAAAAGTAAAGCCAGGCCCATCCAAAGCCTCAACCATCCAAGACCGTGTCAAGAACCTCTTGGACGAAAGCAGCAAACCAACTCCCACCAACCGCACAGCTGAAGGTTACGGCAAATACACCGACACCGGCAAACCCCTTCCCCTGCGACCCCAGGACCAAAGCGGCACACCCTCCCGCACCCAACCCCCCACCATCGCCCGAAAACCCGTAAACGTACCTTCCCAGCCTCAGCAGCAAGACATGGCCTACACCAAGCCCTCCTCAATCCGACCCAACATGCCCCCACCCGTCCCCTCTGCTTCCGCTCCCCCGACAATCAGCAACATGCGCAACCCCTCTGGCCCGCCTCCCCGCGCCCCAAAACCAAAAGCCCTTCAAACGGGTACCCCCGGTGCTTCGCCCTTGTCTACCTCCCCTACCAAGGCTTCTGCAAAAGATAGCATCAGTAGCAATAAGCTCCTACCGTCATCGCTCGCAAGTCAGCAAGCAGATGATCTCGACGTGGATACGTTTAGTAAGCGGTACCCTAGCCTGAGTGGGTTGGAAATGGTCGAGACGGAGATTCCCAGGGGGAAAGTGAGGGACATGTAAGGTGGGCTAGCTAGACCTTTGTTTCTTGTTGTTATTGAAGAGATTGGCGTGGTGGTGGTAGTGGGGGGGAAGTTGTGAGAGTTAGTAGATGCTGTTGTTGTTGTTGAAGTAGGAAGTAGAAAGGGAAGTGTGGGCTGAGTTTTGGGGGGGATGAAATACAAAGAAATCGCATATTGAGACACATATTCTTATTTCCTTTCCTCTTCTATCTTTTTCCCTTCTTTTCTTTTCTTTTTTTGAGGGGGGGGTTGGAGATTCGCGGTCTTGCATAGCGTAGCATATATACAATTGGATTCTTCTTCTCCGAGGCAAAGAGGATTGAGGAGAGCTCGCTAACGGTTATGTAGGTGGTAGATATTATGAAAGAAAAAATATAGCAGGACTATACGAGATGACATGTTGAACATTGGTGAAAAATACATTTTTCTATTCCTAGTGAATTGGCGTTTTGTATACTATGGATCACTAAATGACCATAAGAGTACTTGCATCACAGGACGAAAAAAAACTCATAACTCAAGTGGGGTCAATCAATCAATCAGGTACAAGTGGCACACAGCAAAATACGTTGAATCCTTTCTCAATTGGTATCACAGCTCTCTTCTCAAGACAAGAAAGAGGCCAGTCTAATTCCATACAACCCATCACATCGCTCACCCCTCACATTTCCTCATCAAACTCCATAGCCATGCCCGAAACGGAAACCGAACAGAGTGCAGCCGAAGATTCTTGACCATTGCCGAAGGGAAAAAGTAAAAAAAGTGGGAGGTCGTCGAGTGTGCATGGGAGGCGTCGTGGTTCTCGTAGAGGAAACGAGATGGACGTTTACTGCTCGGTCTGGAAGTAGTTGAGGAGGATGCTGCGCTCCTGGGACTCCTCACCCCAGTCCTTGACGACGACGCAAGAGCAGTTGACGACCTTGCGGGGGTTGCCCTCACGGTCAATCTGGCCTATTGATATCTTTGTTAGCAAAACAATCTTCGTTCAAGGGTACAAAGGTACAAAAACGTACAGAGACCAGCCCACTCGCCGAGCTGCTTGCCATCAGGGACCTTGATCAGAGGAATCTTGTGCTCGGAGCACAGGGCAACAACGAGCTTCTTGTACGCCTCCTCCTCGCACGCCTCGTTGAGGACGCACATGTGTGCCTCACGACGGTCGAGCGCCTTGGACGCCTCGCGCAGACCACGGGCAAGACCGTCGTGGATGAGAGCGAGCTTGAGCACGCCCTTGAGCGCTTCAAGCACGCTCATCTGGCCCTTGCCGCCGGATGCATCCGCAGAGACCTCGACCTCGGCGGCCGCGCTGACTTGGGACTTGGTATCGTCTTCTCCGTCCGACTGTTTGGGGTTTTTCACGTCAGCGACATTTCGCGGGGTACGAGCGAGAGGGGCTGGGCCGCGCAGTATGTTGGATTGCGTCGCTGGCTACCAGCGGCGCTCCAATGGCTCCTGGAGATGATGTATAGGGGGGTACATACCATGATGTATGATTTATATCTGTCGGGTGTTCCTCGAAGAGTAGATGGTGATGATAAAGAGGAAGATCGAAAAGTTTAGCGATTCGCCGAAGCTAAAATTGGTTTGCGTGGAGAGGTCTGGCAAGCGAGAAGCTAGTGGCATATGTCACGTGATGTCACTCTCCAACATGGTCGTGAATTGATTCATGCTCAAGGAAACTCTACATTGTTACCCTACAGCAATCAGGAATTGCACCACCCGTGATAACTTGACTTTTATCATCGTCTCAGCGAAGATATGAGTCAGAAATCTCTGATCCTTGTTCGCACTTCATATTTATCAAACTCAGTCCACCAAGCAAGTCAATGCAGCGAGTCAAGATTGCATGATTGATATCATTATGAATCTATAAATTCGACTACCCTGACAAGGCTTCGTCGCTTGTGCTTGGACCTGCCGAAGCCATGTCTCGCCCCTAACGAAACTCATCCTCCTCTCTGACCATTGCTAGTCTTGGACACCTGGAGTCCGTCTCTGTCTGTAATGAAAGGAGAAAAAGGAAATACTGGCTGTCTGCCATGTGGATATGCTCATATATGTATGGGTCCTGAAACCTGAAAGAGAATACATCCGCCAATGGGATAAAAAAAAAGGTACGCAGAACCAAAAGGGAAGGAATGAGATGACAAATAACAATTGAACAAGTCGCTGAAACGCTATCAGCCCAGGTCTGCACAGGGGAATGAATGAAAGTAGAGTTGAATGTGGGCCGCCCAGCCGAAGCTGTGCGCCAATAACGCCATACACAAAAGGAAACCAGTTTTTGGATGCAGTTAGTACGAAAAAAAGGGAAATGAAAGGGAATACAAGGCGCGAAGACTACATGACGATGCAGCACAAACCCTTCTTCTCCTTGACTTCCTCCTTTGGCTCAGACACTCGAGTGACTTCAGGCTTAGGTTGTGCGGGCGTGATAGGAGGGGCCAACTTGGGCGAAGGAGCGCGATCGGCTCCTTGAGGTATTGTTGGAGTCAACTTGTAAGCACTCTGCTCCATGGTTGGAGATTTGGCAGTGTTGGTGTCGCCCTTCTCATTTGATGAGGACTCCTGCTTTGTAGGGCTAGGGAGGGGCCAGGCTTCTTCTTCCCGGGCCTTCTCAATAGCGATGGGGTCAAGGTTGGCAAGCTGCGAAAGTCGTTTGCTCATCATGGGATCATCGTTCAGCAAGCGGAAATCCTTGTCATACATTGAGCCAACTCTGCCCTCGTTCTCCCACTGCTCTTGCTGCATTCGCTTCGCGTGGGTTGGGATAATCTGCTGGTCTGGAGGAAGACGCGGGTCTGGTTTGTACATGGATGCTATCCACGGTGCCTCTCCTTCTGGTCGGTGAGCAGTAGTAGGGCGCGTCATACCGCCGCTTGTACCAGGGCGCTTGTTAGGAGGTGAAGTGCTGGACGTAGTGCGAGACTTGGTCTGCTTCTTCTGGACGCTGGTCTTTCGCGATGCGGATGGGTTTTGCTTGCCCGCTGGTTTTTTGACAGGTGACTTTTGCGGTGACTTGGGCGGAGAGTAGCTTCCGGTTGAAGTATTGCGCCTGTGACCACGATGTAGCATCCTCTCTTGTCCATCCTCGTAATCGTCAAGCAGCACTTGGCTCCCTACACTGCCACTGCGGACGCGCGCGCCCATTGTAGCAATGGATTCCCCGTTCAAGTGGGTGCTTCCTGCCCTTGACCTAGGAAGCGGCGCATCACGGTCTGCTACCGAAGAAGGAACAGGTATACCACTCGTCTTGGGCAGTGGAATGCGAGACGTACTAGGTCTCACGGTATGGTTCGCCTTGGAAGACGTGGGCTGGAATTCCACAGTCTCGTCCTGGAGTGTTGGACTGGCAGTGTAGTGGTTCTCGTACGCCTCCTCGTCGCCAGCTGGAATAGTGGATACACGTTTCCTCGGCTCGGACCGCTCATCGCCGTTCTTTGACTGTTCGGTCGATTCCGAGTTTGTGCGGTCCCGTGCACGCCGGCTTGTGCTTTGCGAACGACTGTTGGACCTGCTAGATCGCCCGACCCTGAAGCCAGCCTCTTCTAGTTCTCGAGTTTCAATCTCCTTGAGTTTGTCTCGGTGAATCCAGTTGTTTTCGTCATATTCAGGGTCCGACTGACCGCCCTTGGAAGTCTTCTTCTTGGGCATTCCCTTAATGCTGGAGGGGCCTCTTTTGTTGTTGGTATGAGTCTTGTAGTACTCCAAGACACTGTCCTGGTCAGTGTTGCTGGCAATCATTTCCCCGCTCTTCTTCTTGTGCAGTTCGCCGACGCGATCGGAAACGGGTTGAGATCGACCCTGATCTTGGGAGTCCCACGTAGGTGAGCGTACGGGCTGGGCAAAGCCGTTGGCCTGCGAGCTGTAGGAATGATGGGCAGTGTGAGTGTAGGCGCCGTGCTCGGACATGTGGTGTTCTTGGTCAAACGACTCTCTCTGTGCATGCGGTTAGCAGGCTAGTCCATGCACTGACATCATTGGTGAAAGTGGGAATTATGTGGCAAGTGGGCAGACTTGGCGAAGCGGAAGCACCATGGTCCAGCGCTGCAGTAGCGCATCTAGTGCGAGGGCGACAAGTGTTTGATGTGTTGTGAGACATGCAGACAGCAAAGGGGAAATGAGTACGCACCAAGCCGTTGACGGGAACAGCGAAATCCCAGGATCCCCGTCCGCCGTGAGAGCTGCTGGGCGGCGTCAGCTGCTGGATGGGGGCTGCTGTCTGGCGAGAGGAGGCGAGAGCAGCCATAGACGGTTGTGCAGAATTCGAGGAGGGAGGCGGCGTGGAAGGTAGAAAGAACCCGGGGGGGAGGAGGAGGAGGTGCGAGTGACGATGTTGACAGCAGGCGTTGCCAGCCTGTACGTCCGGGGAATGAGGCGAGGCTGCTAGGAGACGACGGGGGTTTGGCGGTGGGCGCTCGTTACTATGGAGCACTCGTGACTACCAGCAAAGCACCATGGGCGAGCAGGAGCAGAAGACGTGGTGGGTGTGGGGACACACGGGTCCGAGGCGGCGAGGGGCGGTGCTTTGGATGCGCGTTGCAAGCAGATTCCCTGCAGGGCCGGCCGTTGAGTGGTGACAACGGACTAAAGTGAAGGGGACAAGGAAAAAATAGTGTATAGTGGTGGTGGTGGAGAAGGGCAAAGGAGAAGGGTAGCGATTGAAGGGTCGACGTCGCGTGCTCAGCGTTCCAGCAGCTGCAAACAAGAAGTGCGTGAGCAAGTCGCGACGGGATGAGGGAGCCCCGTCAGGAGGAGAGAGGACTTGAGAGCTGGAGAATGCCGTCGAGCGCTCAGAGCCGGGGAGCAGGGCGATTCGTGCTTGGCAGAAGACTGCCCGGGCCTCGACTAATCTGCGGCCCTGGCTCCAAAAGTGGCTTTGGGGCCGTCATAGGAGCTGCTGCTCCTGGAAGCCGACGGCATGGTTGCGTCGACTATTGATTGAGTCGTGAAGAAGCAAATCCGTACCCTCACTCCCTTGCCCGCACCCCCTTCTGGCTTCTGGCGCCCCCCTGTGGCCGTCTCCCTTGTCGCGCCTCATCACCAACACTACCACCACCACCAACAGCATCGTGTAACAAGACCCGGTCGCCGGACAGACTCACGGCGCACCAGCATGAACGGTCTGGTTATTATTGCACGTGTTGTGCACGCCGACTGCCCAATGCACAACTGCCAGACAAGCTTCCGTCTCCCTGCGCCTTTCCCGTTCCTGGCAAGATAGTCTGCGGCAACGGCCCAGGGTTCCGCGTCGTGACCAGTGGGACTCGTTTGCTTGAGTTAAGCAAGTAGTAGTAGTGCTTAGGCAGCAGAGCAGACGCTGCAAACTCTGTGAGTAGTATATAGCAGGTATATCGACATACGCATAAACACACTGCCATGCACCAGGGAACATCCTGTCAGAAGGATGCATGGCCAGCCCATGGGACGACCCATGACCCGCGCCCAACGGCCGGGTCGACGGTGGGTTTAAGTAGACAAGATGATCACCATCAAAATCGTCTTCGATGCTCAGTCTGGAACTCCAAAGCCTTCAAGCTATGAACCGGACGCGATCATCACTACCAGCCAAACGTTTCATCGTACCAAAACACATCGTGGCCCTTCTTCACCCATACCTCGACACTGCTCCTTAGATCGTCTGTCATCCGCTTGGGACCACAGCAAATCACAGCACTCCGTACCCCCTTGCTGAAGACCTCGTCTACAATTCCCCTGAGATCGGGCCTCCCACTCTTGATCGCCATGCCCTTGCGTGGTTTTTCCATCTGCTCCTCCATACTCAACAGCTGCTCATTCTCCTGCATTTCGATCGCCTCTCCATCTTCATCATCCGAGTCAACGGCAAATGCACCGCCAGACGCATTCGCATTGACTTGCAGATTTGGTCCTGACGGCCGTGTCACATAAACCTCCACGTTGCTCGGTCCGTGCAGCAGCCCATCTCCGTTCGCTTGCACCCCTGCACCACCATCATCATCGTCATTGTCATCGTCCATCTGCTTATCCCTAGATTGCGTGTTTGCAGCGAATGCCCATTGGGTCTCGACAAGCTTCTGCACTGCCCATATGAATCGGATCTGCGTGCTTGTAGGCGTAAGGCTGTGCAGCTCGCGAATGCTCCGATAGATGGGCATAACAAAAGTTGCTCCAACGCCACCAGCTACCAAAAGCACTTTGTCATAATCTGACAGGTCTGGCAGCCGGGTCGATCCACCATAAGGCCCCTCGAGAGTCAGTGGCAATATTGGAATGTCGCCGCCTGCTGTGGGAAGCATGGGTACGCTGCTGCCCCCCTGTGCCAGAGATCGCGCAAGCTCCGCAAGGTATTTTGTGTTCCCGTTGAGCGTTCTCGCAATCAGTAGCAATTCTCTGTCTTTGGACGGGAGAGATGCAATCGTGAATGGGTTTGTCTTGTTAACAGCGAGCATTTGATCGTACCATTTGGGGGTCTTGCCTTGATTCCCGGGTTTGCTGAGGTACACATGCTGTCCAGGTTTCCAAGTTAGAGCTTTGCTGTCCGATGGTAATGGAATGCGAACTTGAACCAGATTGGTCCCGGGGAGAAGCTTGATGGTGCCTTGATACGTCTTGAGACGCAAAGCACGGAAGACGAGATGGAGAGCCTCTACCGCAATGATTTCATACACGTAGACGCGGAGATGCGATACGTGAAGAAATAGCGGCACAATAATCAAGTTTGCAATGGCAATATGTGAAATGTAGAAGACGCGGTAGTTTCTCCTCCGCACGAACCCAAGAGCAGTGGTGCTGATGATGGAAAAAAGGATGATGCTGGTGAGGCCCCAGATCACGTCCCAGTCCTTGATTCGCTTTGCAATGAAGCCGGACAAAACGAAGAAGTTGAGGTAGAATACCGTGTGCAACAGGAACAGAAGGAAAACGATGCGTCCTAGAATCTGGTGGAAATTCTTGATCTGCTCATGTGAGAGTCGCGTCAGAAACTGCACCGGGCTGTATGGTGCTCGCATGGCCAGCAGGTAGTGAATTGGTAGTTGTGATGCGCCAATTTGCCCGAACCGTTTCGTCAGATGAAGATAATCTACACTTAATTAATCAAAGAAAAAAAATGAAGCTCGGGGAAAAATCAAACATACCTTTTCCAGTGTGTGCAACGCAGAGGTACAGCAGCCATATTGTCCACGCAGCCGCACCGATCCACTCTCCTCTTGTTCCCCAGGCCCAACCCCTAATGGCATCTTTTCGCATCCACCATATGATCCTGTTGCACCCGCCGTGCACTTTTCTCAACCACCCCAACCTATCGTTTGTGCTTTTTGCAAAGGAAGGAGATTTTGGCTGATCGTACTTCAAGCCACTTTTGATCACCCATGAAATGGCAAAGCCCAGCTGGAATAGCGCAAAAATGACCAGCACCGACCACTGGGCAGCAAATCCATACCAGTCCAGATATTCGCGGCGTTGGTGCTTCTGCTTGTCGTCGAGAGATTCAAAGTAGTACCCAAAAGCCCAGTACCGATCCGTCTTCACCTCGTGGTGACCCTCATGGCGGCGGAGGAGATCCATACTGGTTTTGTCAAAGCATGCGGTGTAAGCTTTATAGAGGAACTTCCTGCGACGGCGGAAACCTCGGCTAGATAGCAACAGTAACTAGTACTCTGGCGGTGAGGTTTGCCAGCAAAAAGTCGGGATCAAAACAATCAACGTGGAGAGCTATTTTCTGACGATATATACTCTGGCTGTTGTGTACGTGTCACGATCACGGCCACAAGTCGGAGTTGGTTGATGGCTAGACTTTCCCACTTGGACGCATTTGCTGACTGAACTGGCGCCAAAGAAGGCGATAAGCCAATGGGAGATGTGCTATGTTCAGATAATACAGGCACCACCCCGTTCTTCAAATCTATCACCTTCCAGCCCTTTTGTTGCAAATTTCCGTGAAACCCAGTTTTGGAGTTGTCGTATGGTTGTGCGCGAAGTTTGGGGCTTGAATAAAGAGGCGTGTATTCAAGCGTTGACAGGCATGGGTCCATTTGCTACACAGGCGGTTAGGCCACCCCGCTAAACACAGTCATGCATGGCCAAGCGGCGTGTGTAGCGCCCATGTGTACCGCAGGTGGTGCAAGGTGTCTTCCCAAACTGGTCATTATTGGTAACGAATTGCAATATACTTACATGTGCACTATGTCTGCTACTGCTCCCAAGACCCTGATTTGGCTCGACTGCGTGTGTACCTGCTTTTGTCTTCTGCGCATCCCATGAGTACTGACCCTCGTCCCGTAAGGATACCGGCCATGATGTGAGTGTGTGATAGCTGCATCGCCGCCCGCTTGTTACTCAACGCTGTGTCTCAGGATGCATACGCACTTCTTTTGTGTGCCCATGACCCTCAGGTCGAGCTACTTGGTGTAAGCACAGTTCACGGCAACGCTGCGCTCGACCAGACGACCTACAACACTAGAGCGATACTCGAAGCCGTTGGTAGGCGCGATGTTAAAGTCTACTCGGGCGCAGCGAAGCCGATTGCCCGCGATGCTGTACACGCAGTCGACATCCATGGTACCTACACGACCCAAAGCTCAGTGAACACGCACTGATATTCGCAGGCGAGTCCGGGTTAGACGGAGTCACACTGCTCCCACTGCCAGTTGAGCCAGCAGCCACCGATGTCGACCATCTCGAGGCAGCATACCAAGCGCTCATTGCTACCCCTCCAGACACCGCCTGGCTAGTTTCTACAGGTACTTTGACCAACATTGGCTTGTTATTCCAGAAATACCCCGATCTTGCAGGTCACATCAAAGGCCTCAGCATCATGGGAGGGGCCGTCGGCGGAGGTTTCACAGATGCGCCAATGGGTAAAGTAGAAGGCGAGGGAGAGAGATTTGGCAACTGGACCCCCTACGCCGAGTTCAACGTAAACCTACCTTTCCCGACCCTATTCTTCTCAAACCACAAGCTAACACATCGCAGATCTACGTAACCACTCACCTTTCAAATCACACTTACCACAGCCCAACACTAACACACTCGCAGTGCGACCCCGAAGCCTCGCACCTCATCTTCTCCAACCCAACCCTCCGCCCCAAAACAACCCTAATCCCCCTCGACCTCACCCACCAAGTCCTCGGCACCCGCAAAGTCCGACAAACCCTCCTCTACGGCTCAGGAATCTGGGACAATTCCTCAACCACATCGAAATATGAGCCAACGCCAGCCCCCCTACGCGCCCTCTTCACCCAAATAATGTCCTTCTTCGCCTCCACCTACGCCGAGATCTTTTCCATCACCCAAGGACCCCCCTTACACGACCCCCTCGCCGTCTCCGCAGCATACAACCCACACATCTTCGATGACCGAGACGGCGAGCGCTTCCTCGTTGATATCGTCACGGACGGTGTTCACTCGTCTGATAAATCGCTAGTTGGTGAGCTCGGTAGGACTAAAGTGGCGAAGCTTCCTCCTGGACAGCCTGGTTGCAGGATCCCGCGAGCAGTTGACTTGGATGCTTTCTGGGGGAGCATAGAGAGTGCTCTTGGAAGAGCTGATACTGTTAGTGCATTGCCTCGTGTCGAGGCTGAGGAGTTGGAGCGTGTGGGCGTTTTTGAGGGTGTGGGTAGGCTTGGTGAGATCTAGATCTGATGTATAGACTAAGTCGAGCTTGTTCAGATTTGGGAGTTGTCCGAGAAGGGAAGGGGGCATTGTTTGGCGGATAGATAAGATTGTAGTGAAGACGGCTAAGCATCTTGGTTCCAGACTCTTTTCTTTTTTTTAACCTCTTGTTCCTCTTTCCGGGACATGGATGGTTAGTCTTGGTTTTGGTCTTGGTTTTGGTCTTGGTCTTGGTCTTGGTTACTTTCTAGCCTGACTGGAAGCAAGTGTACGCATGTACGTGTACATGTGCGTGTCCGAATTTTTCTTCTCTTCCAATCTTTTACATCGCCGATGTAAGGTAATCTTTGTAGTACGATGTAAGATTCACTAACTCGACGCCATCGGAGTATATTCAGGTCTTCGGGAAGGACCGTTTTTGTTTTCCTTCTGGAAAAGATTGGCATGTTTCTTGGTACGTTTTTTAACCGTGCCCACGTGTGTATGTATGCACTAGGACTGCAGGAAGACTGGGAACACGGGAACATGGGGTGGCTGTGTTGCTTTCTAACGCAGACTGGCTCATTGCCATCAAACCGAGGTGTTTCAGAAGAAGTTTCCTTGTGTTTTGCCCAAGAAAGAACCCCAAGCACCGCAAGTGCCAGATATTGTGATGCGCAGAATGCTCGCTGGATTTACCACACATTGTATGCCTATCTATTCCCCCCTTCCCTCGGGTTAATCTATCGGCGATATGCCAAGCGACGCGTATGTTGCAGCAATATTAGTGTAACCCGTTTCATATTGCCGACGCAGGATGGTCTACAACGTGCTTACAGCCTCTAAAAATACAGTGTGCTCTGTCGCCCTTAATAAAACCGCCGTAAAAGGCATATTACGTATCCTATTCCCATAATGGCTTGGTAATGCTACCTCTTTGCTTGTGTGATGAGCCAGGAGAGGGCTAGAAGCATTACAGTCATACGTAATCTTCCTCTGAATCGGGATCTAAGAGTATCCAAGTCGACTTGGCCATGTGAGCACTAAGTTTCCAACGAGGGATATCCGTGCGTATTGTACCGTCACGTTAGATTACTGGACAAGATTACTGGATAAAGATGACAGCGAAATCAAAGTGTGTCCGAAAAAGAACGTGAGATGAGCGTTTAGGTAATACCGCTTTGGATCAATATCCGTGTTCTAAACATTCGGCCCCGCAACTGTTCCCTCCACAAGCGTATGTAGTATGTAAGTGTGGAATAGGGGTCTGTTTTTCTGGGAGGTAGTAATGTGGGTGCAGCTAAGTTGTGCGCAGCTTGGCAAAGTGAGTGCACCCGCATGTCCCGCCCGCTCTTGGTTCCCAAGAGATTCCGCAGCGAGGTCCAAGACATGCGACAGACGTCAACAGACCTATGCGCGTCCATGGCGCTCGTCATTGTGCCGTGGTATGCGTTGCCGTAGGCACGTGGCGGTGCAGTTTGGCATACGAAAGTGGCTGATTTCCTCAACAAAAGGTGTTATCCACTCGGTCCAGCGGCATTTCGTCCGGCAGCGAGCATGGCGAGAGCGCATATGTGGCTGAGAACTGGATGTAGTGCCAAGACGTGGCGTATGCAGCAGACGCGGCAAGCTTTACACTGATCTAAAGAGTGTGACGTATATCTGCTCCGAGCGCCCACTATTCCTACAGCGCAGAACAGGCGGTATGTCAGATCGAAGCAATAGTCTGGTTGAGAGTGTCAGTAAATGATGTCGCGGCGATACCCTGAGACGGGGCTAGCAAACGCTGGTCCAAGCTGGCACAGCCATAATGCCAATACCCTCAAAAAATCTGGGCACTCTTGGCTGGAACAATTGCCAAGTGGGCAGCGGAATCCCGCTCGCATATTAGCAATATCGACTCTCATGGACCAACTGATAATCAAAGTCGGCCTCTCCATGCTTGCTGGTTGGCAGATGGATGAATGTAATGTAATGTAATGTAGTGTAGTGTAGTGTAGTGCAATACAGGGAGTATTTTGCCCAATCAAGGACGCGGTGCACGATTGCGGCTGCTCAGGTTAAAAGGCGCCGAACGACGTCAGCCGACCTAGAAGAGGCAGCTCGAGTTTGGTGTGAAAATGGGGGTTAGAGACATGGAGACCAAGAGCTAGGTTTGCGTGAAGCGGATCCAGGGCCGAAAGTACTTAATTGCTAGTGAGCCACGGCTGTCAAGGCGACTGGGACGGTGGTCGTGGCGACGGCGTGGTTTCGAAGCGTCAGAGTTACGTGTGACACAATGCTGGGATGTGGGCAGAGAGGGCTAAGGGCTACATGTGGGCACGAAGGCAGGTAATCAGGCAAGCAAACAAGCAAGCAAGCGTGGCCGCTGGAGCAAGTCTGATCCCTGGGGGGCTGCTTTGGCTACTCTGGCTGCTGCCAATCTTGTTTTGTCCAGAGGATGGCGGGGCATGGTGGCCGGCCGGCAGAGAAGAGTCGCCACTGCAGGCACGCGGCCTTTGCCGATGACGGGCCAGACAGAGGGTGTAGGTGTGGGTATGGCCGGACAAGAATTTCCGCTATGCCCCAAGAACTCCGCCTGAGCTGGGCAGCCAGCAACCAGCAACCAGCAGCCATCAGCGACTGGCCTTGCAGCACGTCGCAACGGCAGGGAGACTCGCAGCGTGTGAAGAGGCGGGCGAGCGTGTTTTGCGGCGGCAGAGGCAGCCAAGGCGCAGCAGGTGAAGAGGGCGAGCGGCTACGGAGAAACTGCCTGTCGGAGCGCGATGGTGAAAGCGAAAGCGCGCAACCCCCCTTCCCCCCAGCTCGCAGCGGGAGGGCCGGCTGCTGGGAAGGGGAGAGAGAACGGCTGTCGCCCATGGCCAGTCGAAGCACGCGCCGATTCGTCGTTGAGGGGTTTTTGGGATGCGTCCGATGCGACCGGCTTATTAGGCCAAGGTCCAAGCGCGCACTAGCGCGGCAGTCTAAAACTTGGCCCCAAGAAAATTGGCAGGAGCAGGGTGTGACCAGCTCCGCTCCGAGCACTGCCCAGTCCCCTACATCAGACGCTCAGCGCCCCCTCCCCCCGCGAAATCCATCTTGCTTGTCTCGGCGCTCTTCTCTCTCTTCTTATTCCTGTCCTCCAAGGACGCGCCTTTGCCCCCCGCAATTTGGTACAGTCCAGTCTACCACAGCACAGCCGACCGCAGTCTTGCCTATCTAGACGCTTTGTGGTCTGATTTTCTTCCTCTTCCCTCGTCCTCTTCTTCTTCTCCTCTCCACTTCCAAGCACTCCACAACAACTCTACCACTCCCTGCCAAGAATGAGCGACGTACAGAACGCCGTACCAGCGGCGGCCACCACACCGCAACAGCAGCCTCAGGGCACCCCCATCCAGCAAAATGCCCCAACGCCCGCCTCAGTAGCTGGCGCTGGCTCCGGCGACCAGCTAGTCTGCCAGTGGCAGAACTGCGGCGACCGCCTGCCATCCGCCGAGCAGCTCTATGTAAGTAATGATCATCCTATGCTAAACCTCCCTTCGGAGCGCCTGCAGCATCACCCTCCCACAGTGTGCTGACCATTTCCCAGGACCACGTTTGTGAGCGTCACGTTGGCCGCAAGAGCACCAACAACCTCAACTTGACGTGCCAGTGGGGCAACTGCCGCACAACAACCGTTAAGCGTGACCACATTACCTCTCACATCCGTGTTCACGTGCCCTTGAAGCCGCACAAGTGCGACTTCTGCGGCAAGGCCTTCAAGCGCCCCCAGGATCTCAAGAAGCACGTCAAGACTCACGCCGACGACTCTGTCCTGCTCCGCTCACCAGAGCCAAACCGAGGCGGCGCCCACGGCGCTCAAGGCTACCCGGGCCAGAACGGTAAACGTAAGTCCTCCTCATCTGACTTGTCCCAAAACACATATTCTTGGACTTGTCTTCCCTCCATCCCCTTTCAATATCTAACAGACGGCTACAGTGGTCGCTGACTTGCAGGCGCTTGCCGCTACAGCGAGTGGATATCAATATCCCGATGGTGCACTTGGACCCAATGGAGGCTACGGTCAACAACATCCCGGTGGTGCACCAGCTGGCTTCTATGGAGGTCCACCCCAGAACTCTGCCTATGGACCAGTTTACTATGCAGTCAACCAATCTCAGCAGCTCAACAACGACTACGAGATCAGGAAGCGTGCTGCTTATGATGCTCTCAACGAGTTCTTCGGAGATGCTAAGCGTCGTGCAATCGATCCTACCACCTACTACGACGTTGGCCAGCGTCTCATGGGCCTGCAGGGTGTTCAACTCCCAGTTCTCGGCGGCGGCGGTTACCAGGGCGGCATGGGTGAGTACGGCCATGGAGGCACCATGGTTGCTCAGGGACAGCACCCACCCATGCACCACCCCTACTCTCTGCCACTACCCAACCTCAGGACCAAGAGCGATCTTCTGAACATTGACCAGTTCCTTGAGCAACTGCAGAGCACCGTCTATGAGAACCCCAACCACGCTGCCGCAGCTGGTATTGCTCACCCTGGCCACTACATCCACACTGGCGCCGGTTACCGCTCTAGCAACTCACCACCTGGCCTCTCTTCTAGCCACTCGCAATCCTCCCACACCACTGCTATCGGATCTACTAGCGTCGAGACTCCAGCCTTGACCCCCGCGTCCAGCGTTCTATCCTACGGCTCCCAGCACTCGCCTGGCGCCTCCCACTCCAGCGGAGTTTCTCCCACATCAAGGAACTCGATCGGTAGCATGTACCCCACTCTTCCGTCTGTCAGCGCCATGTCGGACATGTCCGCTGCAGCTCCGTCATCGGGACTTGCCCCAGCTTTCGACACGGACAACCGTCGACGATTCTCTGGTAACCTTCTGCAGAAGGCTGCCCCTGATCGATCAGAGAGCTCTATGGATACTTCAAGCGACGCTGGTTCTCCCAAGGATCGTCACGATTCTGAGCACGATAGCCTTCACCATAACGTTAACCAGCTGGCTCTCCACTCTCCCAAGGTTGACCCCGCTCTTCGCTCGCCAAGCGTGTCTTCGTCGACCACCGAGCAGGGCGACTCATCTCAACAATCTTGGGTTGAGAACATCCGTGTAATTGAGAGACTCCGTGCTTACCTCAAGGAAAGGCTCGAGGCGCACGACTTCTCCGACGACGAGGAAGATGTCAAGCACGACGAGGAGCGCCGCATGAGCGATGATGATGCTCACAACCTTTACCCAGTCTTGCGCGCTGTGCAAGAAGGACGGGAATAGGTCTGACGTAGCTCAGAAAGGTTCATGATGCTTTGCGGAGTTTGGGCTGGAAGATTGGCGTCAAGGTGTTCGTGAGGAACCACTACCGGTCGAGGGATAGGCTCAGGGTACTTTGTTAACACGGCCATGTCTTGCTTCTGTTCTTTGTATGGTCACTACTAGGGAAAATGCCTTTTACGACCGATTTGTTGAGTTATACATTAGTTAGTCATGGAGGGCGAATTTCATATGTTTCAATCTGTTAGCATTTGCTAAATAAGTCTACATCTTTGCTTGGTAGTTGATGCTTGCCAACCTTTGTGCTGTGCTATGTACCTGCTTGGTATGCTTCTTTATCGTTCGCCAAGCCTACGGCCCATGTGCATGTGTAATCGGCCTTAATCCCCCACACTGATACCCGATACCAACCGTCATCTTTCCCCACGTTCCTATCTGTCCAGAACGCCGGGTGCTTATAATTATAGTTTTACGCGACCCACTCGGAGCCGCGTGCCATGCATTGCGACATGTGAGCGCTGGTCTCTGTGCTTTCTTACCCGTTAACTAGCCATCACACGCACGCTTGCCTTATCCAGCAGAGCGACATACTGTCTTTGTTTACAAAAAAATCAGCTTCATACATCAAGACATCATGGCATACGGGCGAGGAGGTGCAGGTAATTATTATGCAGCGAAGGAAGAGAGCAAGAAGGCTGCCGAGGTGGGTGCATACACAAGCTCTGCAATCTATGCATTACACCCGAGTTGACATTATATCCAGGACATTGAGGCAAACCACGCTGGTTCGTCCGTCGCACCAGCTTCTCGCTCTCCATCCACAGCGCAGCCCTCTAATGCATCACAAAGTTATGCACACATGGGCCGAGGCGGGGCGGGCAACTGGTATCAGCCTACTGAGTTGCAGAAAGATGGTACCTTCACTCAACCTGGCGACTCTACTGCTATTCCTACATCTCCTACCCCGCAGGTTAGCACGCCATGGCATCCCGAGGGCCAAGAGCTGCCTATTGCGAGGAGCGGAAGAGGTGGAGCAGGCAACTTTGTATGGAAGAGCGAAGAAGAGGGTAAGAAAGAAAGAGAGGTCGAAGACGCAACCAAGGAGGGATTGCGCGAGCAGGCAGAAAGAAGTGTTGAAGCAGAACTGGCTAAGCCACCTGGTGCACTGCTTGGGAAGAAGACCGAGAAGGACTGGTAATTGGTCCAGGCACAAGGACTTGACGCAGAGTGCATCGCGTAGTGAGACAGCATCTACACGAATAGCTTGTCCACATCTCCTGTAATAAGAAAGTACTCAACTTCGAGACGCTCTTTGCGCTTGATTCCAATGATGATAGCTGCACGCGTCTGGCATCTGCAGCTAACAACCCGTGAATAAAAGCCATCACATCCGAAATTTGCACCACAAGATACTCATGTCACTCTCCCTCACCTTTCGAATGCGACTAAACTGGACCAAGAAAGCCACATCATGACGTCGTGTCCTATTAGGAAAAAACACGGTCCGTGCACTTTGTTTATCGACGCCCTAGCCGATTTACTCCCACATCCCGTATCCCGTCTCTCCCCACCCACAGACCATCTTCGTTCTCCACCCTCAACTCCCTTGTTCATTCAAGCTTCGCAATTGCCTGAAAACTCAGCGCAACATGGCGCGTCGCTCTGCTCGTCTCCTGAAGGTATACATCTCTGTCTTGCTGTTGCCCCAAGGCTGTTTGTTTACATCTGCTGACCTGTTCTCCTTCGATAGCGCGAGGCCACGCCTGATGGATCAACAAAGCCCAACGACAGCCGGCACAACGCGTCCCCTGCAGACCTAGGACTTCCAGATCTCCCTGAGCTCCCAGAACCAGGCACGAAGACCCCGTCGCAGTCAAAGCCCTCTGAGGACGTTCAGCCTACGTCCCAGCCGGCGCAAGTACCAGCTATGGCTACCCCTACGCCCCATAAGAATAGCTCAGCCAAGCTGTCCGTTGCAGCTACGGAGATTCGCACGCCCAAGGACCGTACCACTATCAAGCCTGCAGGTCAGGAAATGCACCCGGCGCATCATCATGCAAGCACGGCCAAGGTTTTGGATGAGGCGCGTTGGCTAGGGTTCCAGTCGCTGGGCGCGCACACTGCACCACCAAGAGCAGCTGGTCTGGCGACAGGTCAGGCTACTCCTTCTAAAACTCCTGTACCCACTACTACAGGCTTGATCTCAAACATCGAGTCTTCGCCGGATTTCCGCTTTCGGTTCAAGTCTCCTGTGCTCGAGGGCCCCAAACCAGACGAAGCCGGATTGAGTCCAAGCTCGCGCAACATCTTGAAGGGTGCTGGTATCACAGGTACCCCTGGTGCCGGTAGCCGTGCCTTGTTTGGTTAGTGATAATGTAAATTTGTGCATGCCTTTCATTCTAACCACTCGACAGGTACTAGCGAGTGGTCTTCCAAAGCCGATGTGTCACCCCAACGCAAAAAGGCAGAAGCCAAGGGCAAATTGGCCCGCTTCAGCGATGTGCATATGAAGCAGTTCAAGAATATGGACTCGATCGCCAACCACCCTTCTGCATTCCGTGCCGACCCATCTCGCTTCAAGCCTGTTATTGGCCAGCCGCTTAAGAAATCGCCTTCAAAGCCGGACGTTGCGAAGCCTGAGACAAACAGACTCAAGCGCACACAGTCCAAGATCGATATTGCAGAGTCGAGCGCGAACCCCAACAGTAGCCTGAAGCGCACGCAGTCCAAGTCGACCACGACAGCTTCCGGAAGCAATGTTCCACCAACACCGTTGAAGCGCACGCTGTCTAAGATGGATCTTGCCGGCCCCAGCGTGCCACATTCTGAGCCTGCGCGCCGCATGGCGCCCCCGAATCGCGACGGCCGTCCTACCTCACGAGATGGCGAAAGCAGTCGTAACCCAACATCAAAGCGGGTCAAACGCACCGAGTCTGACGATGCTGCGACTACCCGTCCTGAGTCTCATGAGAAGAATTCTGACGATTCTACGCCTGCGATTGCAACTCCAGCGCGCAAAATCATGTCTCAGACAGCGCTTCCCCGTCTGGCCGCTCGTCTGATGACGCCCACAAGGTCGTCGGCCGCCCGTTCACAAAGCGTCAAGACCCTGAAGACCACCTCGATGATTTCGACCTTTGGCAAATCATCTTCTACGGTCAAAATGGCAAAGTCAGCATCTACAGATCAAGCATCGTCTCCATCCAGTAATCTTAGCCAAATACGGGCTATGAGGGATGGTGCAAGAGAAGGTCTGCGCAAGGTATGTAGCCATGCTCAATATCATCAGAATCTTACTGATATTGTATAGGCAAGTCACAACCTTCAGCTTGTTCGCTCCATCCTTCGTACTCCCAACCGCAAGTACTCGAATGACCCCAACAAGATCGCAGCAGGCACACATTTGTCTCCCCCTGTGTCTTCGAACTTGGACAATGCCCTAACCGCAGTTCCAGCCACGGCTCCTGTGAAGAAGCACGTCAATTTCTCTAGTAGTACTCTAGAGCGAGCTTCGCACGAAGAATTGGGCAAGTCGCCATCGCCAATGAAGTTTGGTGCAGGCAGTGAGGTTCCCACCGGCGCCGTGATATATCCCAACTTGAGCTCTGTCGTCAATAATCTGGAGCTGTCTCAAGAAGCCGAAACCTTGAAAGGTTCACCATCACGACGTCTCGTATTCGGCGGCGAGGCCCCCAACCACCCACGCTCTTTTTCATTTGAGTCTGGCAAGGCTGTCAATTTTGGTACGTATGATTGGTCCGAGTTGATTGGATCTCTTTTGCTGATATTCTTCCAGGCCCTGCATCAGCCGGCACGATCCGCATGGTCCGCAACAGTGACACTTCGTCGAGTGCCGAAGGCAGCAAGCGCAAGCTAGAAACTTTGCAGGAGAACTCTGACAAGGAAAATGACGGCCCTGCCGAAGAGGATGCGCGCTCGTCCAAGAAAATCAAGCATACATCTGCACCTACTCCAAAGACTCCCGCCCGCACCAACAAGCTGCCACGTCAGACCCCAGGAAGCCGATCCAACACTATCAGCAAATCGAGGCTGGAATTTCTAGCCACACCCAAGCGGAGCAAGGTCTAACCATGAACTCTCTCGGACGCCACTTGTTTGCCCTTCCAACTTTGTTGCTTCTTGGCGTTCTACATAGGGATATAATCCACCAACACGACTTATGACACTTTCCTAATTTCATGAAATCGGCGTCTTTTTACATGTCACTGGAGCTGGGCGTAATAATCGGTGCTTTTGCGTAGGATATGAGCAGTCAAGATCTGTTCTTCGGTTTATAGCATCTCATGTGTCCGATGGGCTTTGCATACAGCGAAATTGGTCTCGATGTTCAAGCTCAGCTTGTGTAACATATACTGAATTGAAAATTGCTTGTTCACGTCAAATGTGTCCAATTGCTGTGAACCTGCTTTCTTTTGTTGACGTCGTTCCACATCACGTGTCAAATGGCTGCTAGCGGTCTCGTGCGCAGCCTAGTCGGACCTTTTCCTAGTGCGACGTCACTTCGCTAATACGTTTGGCCGATCGAAGCAGACGAGCGGTTCCGACCGCTCATAGAAGCCCCCACTGCACACACAAGGACTTTCCTAACTACTTACTACGTCATCTGAGTACGCGCGGACACATCACGCCTTGCTAACTAGCAGGGCGCCTCACTCGAACACCGTGGCGTCGCTGAACACCCTAGTCGACGAATTGAAGAAGTCCTTCAATTTCTTCAACAGCAGCTCTTTACTAGGCGACAACACAGCTTCTTCACACGATCCCGAGCATCAGTCTACAAACGCGCTATCAAAGGCTATCCGCTTCCTGCAGAATCGTGGTCTGAGCGATATCACCGAGATCGTCACGAACCCTCGCTTTGACGATCCGACCTACCTTGTCACAGTTACTATTGCACTGGCCTCCATTATTGTGGGCATGTCTTGGTTCTCACGCGCTGGCGGCAGCTGGGGAGGGCGCTTTTCGCCATTTGGCCGCCCTGGTAACTCGCCCAACGCTGGCGTCGTAAACGACTCCGATTTCTCGTACATCACAAACGAAGATTTGCGTCGAAATGGACAGGCATCAACACCTGAAATTGTAGACTGGGATGACAAGAACCCGGAGCGAGAAACAGATGTGCTCATCTTCAAGCACGGACGAACCCACTATCCTACACATTTCCCGGCGCGCAGCATACGTGATGGAGACCTCAAGATCGGTACGGTACGACAGGCCGCGGCGAAGAAGTTGGGCGTCGATGATTACCGGAAGATACGTATGTTCTACAAGGGCAGGAATTTGAAGCACGATGAGCGGACGGGGCGGGAAGAAGGGCTGCGTGGTGATGGTAGTGGTAGTGAGATTCTAGTCACAGTAGGCGAGGCACCTATCGGCGGTCATGCGGTTGCTTCAGAAGAGGCACCACCGCGTGCCTGGAGCGAGGGTGAAGAGGACGATGACGACGATGACGACTCCGGCGTAAATACATCTGGCAAAAAGAAGTCTCGCAAGCGCGGCGGCAGAAAGAGCAAGAAGAAGGGTGTCTCTTCCGGCAACGCATCCGGAACTTCGACACCTGGCTACACCACCGCTGGAGCTGGCGCGGAATACCTCCCCATCCCTTCCCACATCAACGCCGCACCCCGTCCTACCTCTGCGCCGCCACAAAGCACCTCCAAGCCTGCCCAACCTCAAACCCCCATGGGCAAACTCGACGCCGTCGCCAGCAAATTCCATACTGAGCTAGTGCCACTCTGCATACAGTTCATGTCTAACCCACCCGAAGACAAGGCAAAAAAGACGTTTGAGTATAAGAAGCTGAGCGAAACCATACTCACGCAAATCATTTTCAAGCTCGATGGCGTGGATACTGAGGGTGATCCCGATGCGAGGGTTAAGAGGAAAGCGATTGTGAAGGAGGTACAGGCTATGATGTCGAAGTTGGATGAGGTAGGAAAGGAGTAATGTAGTTATGTTGAATTTTTATTTTTTTGCGGAATGTGTCTTAGAGAGGGGTATTGCTAGATGAATGTAATATGTTCTTTCTTTTAATGAATGAAGGTTTAATAGTGCTTTTTTTCTTTGGTGTGTGAAAATTGGTAGGGTAGGTGGGGGTAGAAGAGTGGGTTGTAAGAGGGAGCTGTAAGAGGGAGTAAATGATAGTAGTGTGAGTTCGAAAGAGGATGGGATTCCGTGTTTGGTGGAAATTTTTTTTGACGAGAAGGCTTTTTTTTCTTTCTTTCCTATAAGCCAGGCTTGTCTACTTAACTTGCTTCTCTCGTCTCCAATCGGGAGCGCAAGCACCTTTTCTGTCTATTAATTCCTCTTTCCATTCCTATCATGTTATGCTTTTTCCAATCTTCAGCCGTGGCCCCTCTTAACACTTTTGTATACTACTTGATATGGATTTTTACTGGATGCTTGTGTAGCTTGAACTTAAGCAATTCCGAGTTCACACAGTGTGTCTGTGTGTATATTTAGATATAGCCAAGGGAGATAAGCTAAGGATATGAAGAAGAAATATGGGTTTTGAGACTGTATTGCGATACAATCGAAACTTGTTTTGGGGGGGCATCATGACAGCCGTGTTTCTACTTATAAAATCTCGCGGTCGCCTGGATAGGTGGGTTGGTAATGGAAGTTGCTGGACTAGCACGTGGTTAGGCGCATCAGCTGAAGAAAAGGGAGTCTTCTCACCTATAAACTGGGGTTTGGACAAAGTGGCAGTGGATTCGGGTTTGACATGACGAAATGTGGTCTGGTCCGTAACCTGCTTGCGATATCTTGAGATGAGAATGATAGCTGCGCTGGATTATGCGCTTGAATTGGTTGATCTTGTATACTAATATTTTTCTGATCTGTGTGTATGGGAGTTTAAAACTTGTAAAGCGTATTGTCTATAACGCTACTATAAAATGCAACGTATCATTACGGCGCTGTTCAGGTAAGACCTGCTTTTTTTTAAACTCTAGTATTCCAATCGTTTTTGAAATTTAATATTCTTAAGTTTACTATTATAGTATGTATTACGATTCGAACCTAAATAATAGATATTGCTGGGTAGGGTTATTATGTTCCTCATCTTCATCCTCTTGAATTTCAAATTCCTAGTCCATGAAAAAGGTCACAACGGTCTTGTTAGCACCAATTGTTGGGGTCTCATTATTTCAAATTCTGTCATCTCCATATCCATGCTTACTTCAAACGTCATCGCAGTACGACAGAAAATGCTTCTGGCTTCACGGAGGGGTACTTGGCGTTGTCTATATCATCACCAAGGGATACCTTTCCGGTCAGTATGAAGTATTGCGCATCACTATATGATAATCACTTTGTTAGCTTAAGCTTTGGATAGGCTTTGGTGTTGCAACTTACACAGCGACTTGCTCCATGTTGCCAGCGCCATCCAACAGCTTCTCAAAGTCGACCAAAGGTCCGTTGCGTTTGAGGAATGGCCTAGAACCAGTCACTGATTCGATTTCATTAGCGATTTCTATCATGCTTTTATGATCTCCTCTGACTAATTGCAATCTTAAGTATTATGCAGTCAACGCGTCAGTGGGGGAGTGCTACATTTGAAGAAGCCGGATGCATTCGGATCAAGAGCCACAGCAGCAACATATTCTGCTGCTGTCTGATATGAGGTGAAGTCCAATTTCTCATTACCAGTCCCCCAATACCGAAGCTCGTTCGCTTCCGGGCGCCAGGCGTCGAAAAGGTCAATAAAGGTCTCGATCAAAAGACCGACCATGATGTGCACGCCCTTAACCCCAAGCTTTGTGTCCAAGTATGCTACGATATCGTTTGTAAAAAAATTGATCACCATGTCGGTCGGATCGAGCTTGCGGTATTCTACAGTGTAGTCACTGGCGATGTAACGTGGTACACCTTCTTTTTCACAAAGGTCAATTAAAACTTTCTGTGCTTCGAACATGATTTCGTTGCTCGAGAAGTAGCAGCATATTATGTACCATGTCGCAACCGCGCACCAAAGTGCGCAACGTCTCGGTGTCGTATGGGTCGCTCTGCACCAACGAAATGCGAGAGTCGGATTTCAGATCATCTGGAATCTTGCTTATGTTGCTTGAAGAGCCGCGAATGCGGACATCAGGTTGTTGAAGAAGTGATTTCGCGACGAGAAGAGCAAGCGTGCTGCTGATGCTAGCGATTGCGATGGTAATTGGCATTTTCGGAATGTGCAGATCCAAGACAGGAACTAGACTGACTGAAATTAGATAAAACCTTTAACTAAGGTGCATGCTGTGCGTTAATATAAATCTTTAAGCTTACTATCCGCAACTAGCCCGGGTCTTCTAGTAGCCGGATGCCGTATCGGATCTGATCAAGACACCATTGACTAGCTGCAAACTCACTCCGCTTACCAACCCACTGCTTGCTTGGCTCTTCAGTCAGTCACTGCTTTGAAATCAAGTATTATAGAGGTATTTAATGCTTGGCACTGGATTGACCAAATTGGTTTACCCCAACTGCTCTATGGACTCGCATCTAAACTGTGGAAAGGGCAGTTCCCCACATATGAAGAAGTCACTGCCCATGTAACGGTGCCTCTCGAATATAGATTAGCGTGGGTACTACAGGGTAACAGGGGTATGTTTTTTCCCAACCAAGGGTCATGCAGCATTTCAAGAATAATTGGTTCATATGCCTTTATATATTACACTACGTGCTCTGTATCCTTTACTACACTATCTCAAGACTAGCTAAGGGTATTATCAAGTGTTTAAGCATAAGAATTGGCTAAGGAACACCCTTGGTTGTGAAAACTTACCCCTGCTACCCTCCACATCGGCCAGATCTCTCGCAGATCTAAATAATAAATCTTATATCACAACATGACCCATCCTGAGATAACCTGTGTTGATAGCCTGATCTCGTTTAAAATATTTCCACAACGACTGGTAACGGGAAAGAGATCATTCATAATAGAATGCTCGTTCCCTGTTCTCAGACAAAAAGATGATTAATACTATAACTTCCCCGACAGTGTCCCTAGGCGAGATAATGAGGCGAATCCATTAGAACAACGATGTAAAGCTCAAGTATAGATGAACACTAGTTAAAATATACTATTATGTCTTTATAAACTTTTGTTTCGGAAAAATTCCCTTTTGTATACTTGTCACGTGTAGATGCTTAGCATTCCGTCCCTACTACTATGGGTTCCTCAGAAAGTTAACCGCTTGGAGTTAGCCCTAACCGGATATCGAAATATCAAGATCTGGTACTCTATTCCTGCCCAACATGCCCGCAAATAAAAATAATATCACGCAATTAGTCTACCCGTACAATCTAAACCAATGCAGCAAGGTACCTAGTAGTACACTGCCGCCCAATCAAACGTGCGCGCATTAGAGTTACTTTGCACACTCTTAACCCACGCAACGGCCTTATTTACTAGCTTTTAGCCCGAGTACCAGATGCCTTCAAAGTCCTACTAGTGTCGGCGGTTTTTCCCCAGCAAAGAAAAATTCGTCACACTCGTGTGCCCCTCATTGAACCCCACTTTGCCAGCATTACACAGCGCGCTTTGATCCTCACAAAACGTGCCCTCTACGTTTCATTCTATCGCATTTAAGAAAAAGAAACGACGCTTTTGAATTTTTGTGTCTTTGTTTTCAAGTACTAGGGACTTACGCATTTTTCGCAACTGCAAACATGTCGCAGCAATCTGATATCACGCTTTATACCACGCAGACGCCGAATGGCATCAAGATCTCCATTACCTTGGAGGAGCTGGGGTGAGTGTTTTGTTTTCTGTTTTACAAATACCTTCTCAATAGTCTGCATATTTTTGTTATCTTGCGTCATCTGAATCGGTTCTGTCCATTTTCTCTGTTGTCATACAAGGCATCTCTCTCTTTTTGATCGTATACGCTCACGAACAGGACACTTGGAATCGTGTCACTTCATCTCGAGAACAATAACGAGATATTGAGAGCTTCACGATGAGTAGCAAGATGTAATCGCCACTTGCTCAGATTTCTTATACGATGCTGGTATATCGTTCTTCAGAGTATTCCGTCAATCTTCCACTTTTCCTTATACTCAGTCCAACCTCTAGATGTAGAAGATGGCAGTCATCACACGCATGTTCTATCAGCTCCATAGTCTGGAATATAGAGAGCAGCAATCCGTAATTGAGCAACAAACAGCACACGACAACACTCAAGAAAAAGATCAAGATAACTAACCATTTCGCCCAGCCTCCCCTACAAGGTCCACAAGATCGAAATATCCAAAAACACCCAAAAGGAAGACTGGGTAGGTCCCGTCTTAACTCCTCATCCAATCTCTCTCCTTACGAATACTATCCCAACAAACAACCAATGACAGTTCCTCGCCATCAACCCCAACGGCCGCATCCCCGCCCTAACCGACACCTTCACCGACGGCAAACCCATCAACCTCTTCGAATCCGGCAGCATCATGCAATACCTCGTCGAGCGCTACGACACCGAGTACAAGATTAGTTTCCCCAAGGGAACGCGCGAGTGGTTCGAAATGAACAATTGGTTGTTCTTCCAAAACGCCGGTGTAGGTCCTATGCAAGGCCAGGCTAGTAAGTTTTACACCCCAACAACAATCTTTCATTTTTTTTGGGTTGGGTTGGGTTGGGGGGGTATTCGATTCTTTTTGTTGTTCGTTTGATTATCAAGATCGTTGTAAGAGAGTAAGAGAGGGGGTTAGTATGCAAAGGGGCGCCATTGACTAGGCCTGAAGGCAAGGTAATAGTAAGGCTTGGCAAAAGGGGGGGGTTTCGTCGTTTTCTGTTCATGATCCCTGAGCAACATGATGCGCACGCCAGTTGCGCGTCAGGCGGGTTGGGCTGATTAATTGATTGATTGAGGGTAGGTGGGCTGCCTGCTCCCGCCGTCAGTCAATCAATCTGGCCTCGGAATGTGGGGGGACGAAGCGGGGCGGGGAAACTGCCAAACAGAGGCAAAGATCCTCGAGCCGCCTTGTGATCTACATTATCTACTAAAGAGTTTGGAGGGGAAGGCAAGAGGGACAGGAGAGCAAAAAGCGCAACGAGAAAAAAAGAGGAGATGGATTAAGGCTAACAAAATCCTTTCAAACAGATCATTTCTCGCGTTATGCCCCCGAGCATATCGAGGTAAGCAACGCAGGCAGCTTTTGCGTCATGCACATGCATGGAAATAGGAAAAGAGTGCTGACACGTTTGTGTGTTTCTCCATGGATTTAGTATGGTGTGAACAGGTACCAAACTGAGACACGCCGTCTCTACTCTGTCCTCGACAAGCATCTCGCATCGGACAACAGGCCATACCTGTGCGGCACAAAGTGCACCATTGCCGGTGAGTAGCGTTGTTGCTTACCCAGTCCATGTATTCAAACATGGTCACATCCTGCATTCTCCGTTCCCCCTCTGCCACCGCATAGCCGTTTTGTTGCTCCTGTCTCTTCATCATCAATCATTCGATGGTGGTTGAGAAAAGAAAATGAAACCGGTTTGTTGTAAAAACCTTATGTATGCGGCGGATAGGGCTCTCCCGCAACCCACCGAAATGCAATAAGCCGGCAATCCCCTTCCCCCCGAGATTACTACTACGTCCATTACTCATTCCCAAGGCACACATACTCTCCCGCCTGACTCCTCATCTCCTGTCATCTAACCAAACTTTAGACATTGCTCACTATGGATGGGGAGCGGCTGCCGGCTGGGCAGGCGTCAACCTGGACAAGTTCCCTGCAGTTCAGGCCTGGCTGGACCGAATGGAAGCACGTGAGGGGGTGGAGAAAGGCCGCCACGTCCCCGATCCTCACACCATGAGGGAGTTGCTTAAGGACAAGGCTAAGATGGCGGAGCAGGCTGCTAAGAGTCAGGCGTGGGTCCAGGCCGGCATGAAGGAAGACGCCGAGAAGCAAAAGTAGGGTAGGTTGCGCGTAGACTTAGTCCGCAGCTGATAACAGTTGCTCTAAGAGCAAGCATTCTTAATTGTATGTATACAAGATGTGGAGGTGCTGTTCTTAGTAGCGTCAAGTTTCTGGCTAGGTGCAGCCGACATGGTCATACCCCGGATCTGGGGATTTCTACTGCTTGCTAATAACCTTGGTATTGAGATGTGTGTGTGTGTGTGTTGTGTGACACTCATTCGCAAATACGAATACGAGCCCTGTAACTTCCCTACCGTATCAGCCGGCGCCCGAGAAGGAGATGAAGATCATGAAGATGACGACGAGAAAAAAAGGATAAGGAGGAAGAAAAAAACTTTCATGTGTCGTGGCATCGTGAGTCACGCAGACTTTCACTCGGTCAACCAAGTCCCAGGCTTCGGGAAGATTGTCTTGGCTGATCTGAGACCTGGGGAGCTACTATTCGTAGATGGGTATGCTTCTAGAGTCGGTAAAGTCCTGTTTGCGGAGTTCTAGATCGGCTTCAGAAACAAGGGTGTTCCGATGTGGGCAGGGCAGGGCAGGGCGATCCGATCTAGTCTATGGTGATCGTGAAACTCCTTGCACTCTCTTGGCAGAGTACATACGTACGAACAAATTTGATAGATGAACGTTTCATCCTGTCGCTACGCCATGAGAGTGGCTGGAGAGAGAAGCTGGCTAGTCTGGGTTGGGCGTAAGCCGCGAAATTGTGCTAGGGGCGTGACTTGTGTGAATGGAGAAAAGGAAGCGACACCGGTAGTGGTGAACCTCGGAATGTACTTGCCATATTGTAGCGTTGCGTAATTCATTGCATGTCAGGGGTAAGCTTAGTAGGTACCCTTAGTACTGGATGAGCTCGCCACGCTCAGATTATGCAGCAGGGATGGGCAGCCAAAGATATCACGCTATGTCGGCACGATGCTAGCTCGCAGCCAAAGCCAGTTGTGCAAACAGTAGCAGCCAAAGTAGCGCCGCGAACCATGGCGTGTATTGCCGCAGACGCACCGATTGTTGTCATTCGCGTTACGCCTCATTTGTATGAAACGGGTTGAGGGGTGGCGACAAGCGTTGGGGCGCGTTGGGGGAACAGGGTCGCCACGATGGACAGACGGATGCTTGTGTGCACCATGCGGGCTGGCTTGCAACATCCGAAACTTACATTAGACTCTTTGGGCGACGGGGGGTCAGTCGGTCGGAACCACAGTGGTTAACTTGTCTTGTAACGGGAAAAACAAAGGACAATCGGGGTCTCGTGAGGTGTGGCCGGCGAAGAGCCATGAAAGGCGTCCGACGAGTTTGACAACGAGAGAGGAGAAGACGGTGTGTTTTAGTCCAGGGACGCTCAGAGCACCTGCATCATCATCCATATTGGGCCATGCACCTCATCAGCAGGGCAGGCACGCAGGCTAGGGCTGTGTGTCGAGTCGCAACAACTGCCAGACCAGAGTGTGAGTGCCAGTGCCAGTGCCAATGCCAGTGCCAGTGCCAGTGCCAGTGCCAGTGCTAGTGCCTCTTGCCCCACCCACTCCCGTTCATCAAACAATCTGATGTCCATGTCTATCCGTTGTCAAGCTGGCGTCAACACCTGTCTATGTCCGTCAGTCAGCATGCACACCCACCCACCATCATCACCACCACCACCAGCTGCTGCAGGCTATCGACAGCTCTTACCCCAGGTCAATACTTGTCCCCGCATTAATAGTCGATGATGCATGATCGTGCGAGCCGCTCATGCGACGCGGTGGTAGCAACAAGTCACGATTCGCTGGTTGGGCTCCCGCCTAACCCTCGACTGCGGGACTGGGGGGAGGATCTTGGTTTCCCAGCCGTGAGGGTGTGGAGCCGTAGCAATTGGACTACGGCTATTTTGCAATGGCACAGCCGCTGCGGTACGCGGCGCCCACCCCACCAATCGTGCTTGTTGCTGCATCAGCCTCGATGGCGACGGTTAATATTACCTTACTA
This sequence comes from Bipolaris sorokiniana ND90Pr, assembly GCF_000338995.1. Taxonomy (NCBI): domain Eukaryota; kingdom Fungi; phylum Ascomycota; class Dothideomycetes; order Pleosporales; family Pleosporaceae; genus Bipolaris; species Bipolaris sorokiniana. The sequence goes on along the minus strand of NW_006911908.1, from coordinate 684,678 downwards.
GCCAAATCAAAGTCAAATCAATTGAATGATGATGCAAAAAAAGGGTTGGCAGACAGGGTACATAGGGCTCGCCAGTGCCAGCGTGGTTCTGTAGCACGGGCACCATCCACTGACCCGAAATCCGACGCTGACACTGACGCTTGCCCCTCATCCCAAGATCTTGGTGCACCTTCGTATTCCCGGGTTTCACTGGTGGGAGAATCTGGGGTGCATGGAAAAAAGTAACACACGAGGGCGGGCAGAACGCGACGCCATCTCGCCAGTGAGGTTATGCCGGAGGATTGCATTGCACTGCTACCCTGCTGCCTTGCTGCCATGTACCGAGGTGTGGCTCAAAGTCCTTTTATATCGCTGATGATCAAGTGGCTTATGGTTGGACCCTTAATATACAGGAGGTGTATGTGTCCCTAGGCAGGTTGATGTAGCGTGTGGCAAGGGCCTGTCGAAATCAAAATTGGACACAGCCATCTTCTTCACAAACACTGCGAACATGTGCTTTGGCGTCACTTGTAGGTAGGGCGCAGTGCATGGCAGCAGCCTTGTGGGGGCGCCTAGGTGATGAGCGGTCAGGTAATCTACAGGGAGCGCGTGGGTCGTTTTCTGACTTGCAACCAATACAGCAGGTCGATGAAAAAAAGCTATAGCAGCTGTGTGGCCAGATTGCCGTGGGTTTGTGACCTCTTTTGCGTAGGCTGCAGTGGCCCAGCGTGCAATCTGAAGTGGAGTGGGTAGCGTTGAGGAGAGATAAAGTCGTGGTGTGATTTGCTTGAGACGTTGTCGCTTACATGCAGGAGCCCGGCGAGGGTCACACTGTTAAGACCCAAGTGTGGAGGTACGGCCGTTGTGGATCCCGTCCTGGCCGCGTGTGGCCTGGTGCCAAAGCGGGAGGTGGGCGTGTTGGGCAGTCGCCCATTCGGAGTCTTTCAGAAAGAAGCAATTTCAACGTATATCGGCCAGCCAGGCAGGACTGCGTGCACAAGCTCGTTCAACGGGCCGGCGATTGCACTCTCATCTCTATGCACGAGATTGCATGGACAGAAATTGCGGCGATCACAGCACGGAGGAGCTCGACAATGACATGCCTCTGCTTCGGCGAGCGGTCTCGTCTTGGTAGAGAGGTGCTCGCAGGCGGGCGCTAGCACGTGGCTGAAACAGCAGGCTACAGAGAATTGTGGTGGAATGCAGCAAATGGAGAAATGAGACGACTGCAGGATTAATACGGACGACTTATGTGAAGGAAGGGGTTTGGTGTGATTTGTATGGGATGCGTGGACGAGCGTGTGCCTGGGAGACCAAGCGCGAGAAAAGGCGCCAGACTGTCCCCTCCCCCGTGGGAAGTAACAGTAATAAGCGGACCCGCCGGTGGCATGCTGTCGTGCAGATCCACCGTGATCCACTTATATGTGCTGGGGGCAGAGTGGACGGCCATCAGCTGGACCGTTCACCTTTGCATCTGGAAGGGTGAGCAGGGCCGTGGGCAGGTTTGATAATAGTAATACGGCCAATGTGTGGTGTTCCACATTTGGACGGAGGAAATAGTGACGTTGGCCGAAGAGGACATGTCGGAGTCGGGGTTGCAGGCATGGTGGGCTCGCTTAGCTTGCCAGAAACGCCGCCCGAGCCCGTAAGCGTGTGCTTGTGCGTGCTGGTGCAGGGCGGGAGCACCAGCGGCGGTGGCACTGGACAATGAGCGCGCAGCACGGCATGACCAGGACCCGGCAGCGTGAATAGGGTGGTACATGGTCGACAGGTTTGACCCAGCGCAACAGCCGGACTGTGTGCAGTGTGCGGCAGTCGAGTTTAGTGAGCACAAGCAGGCCGGAAACCACGTCGCAGGCTAGGCCGAGCCATGTGGGTACGGCGAGGACTCAGACGTGCTGGTGAGTTCGAGGCCTTTGCCGGGGGTGGCTTGGCGGGGCGGGTGCGCAAAGGCAACGCCGGCCACGAGGGAGGAGTTCGCCGTCGGCATAGGGTTTCATGTGGCAGGGCGGCGTACATGTTTTGACGTGTGGTGGTGGACGGTGGCCGTGGTGACGGAGCAACAGTAGCAGGAGCAGCATTGTTATTATCTAGTAGTGGGCATGAAACAACACGGCGAGAGGGGTTTCAGCAGTAGGGCACAGTAGCAGAAACAGGACGAGTAAGTAGTAGTAGTAGTAGTAGTAGTAGTAGTAGTAGTAGTAGTAGGATGGATGGATGGATGGATGGATGGATGGATGGATGGATGGATGGATGTACATGGTCGAGCAGCAGCGGGCAGCGGGTAACGAGCAATGGGCAATGAGCAGTGGAGCGTGTGCATGTAGTATTGGCCGAGGCGAGGCGTGGAGAGGGGTGGCGGTGGAGAGAGCGGCATGGCATGTACCTACGTACTACTTACACTACTCACTCGTACTTACCGTATGTACAATGGCTCCGACGGTGCTGGTGCAGTTGTTGCGCAAGAGAGAAAAAGAGAGACAGACTCGGCCCCGCGGGAGCGTTTGTCATGGTCAGGCGCGACAAGCCACAACCTGGAGAAGACCGCAGGAACAGGCAGCAGGGATGAGCGGCAAAGCTGACGTGTGGTGAGTCGTTGTTGTTGTTGTTGTTGTTGTTGTCGTCGAGGCAGGAAGCAATGGGCAATGGGCAATGGACGAAGGGAGGCGCTAGGCGTGAACTGTCTGGCGTCTACTCGAGTACTTAGCGTCAACAAGTGTGAGTGCGAGTGTGCCATGGACATGGGCATGGGGCATGAACAGGGACATGGATGCGAGCAGAGGGAGAGAGGGGGCAGACTGCAATAGTATGTACATAGACATGTACATACACGCCAGCAGTAATAATACCTACCATACGCACACACGTCCGCAGTAGTCTGCCAGTCTGCCAGTCTGCCTGCCTGCTAGTCTGCTAGTCTGCTGTTAGTCGAGTCTTCGTCGTCGGTGGTGGTGCAGCCCCGCTTTTTGCCCTAGACAGCAGGTGAGTAACCACCGGCTAATGTCGTTTTACCCGTTCCAATGGCGCCCTCTTGCGCCGCCAACGGTCCCCCTGCCCGCCGTGTCGTGATGCCTGCCACGAGCTGCCCCAGAGCCTGGTTGCCGTAGCCAATGGGCCGCTCCTCGTACATCCATGCATGGGTGTGGGAATTAAACATTCCGTCTTCTGATATTGCTACACACCAGACTTCGCTTCTCGAAGCCCGCGTGGACGCATGGAATCTTCAAGCCACAGATCGTCACACTGACCCTGCAAAACCGTCGCTGCATCCCTCGTCCTGGCCCGCCTGTCTCCTCGGCACCTAGGTAGCACCACTATACCTTTGTCCCAGGCCCACATATGCTCCCCAAGTATCCCATGACCCGCGCTTGTCCCCAGATTTACCGCTGCCGATTCCTTCCTCCTCAACTGTTCTTCCCCGACGTCACTTCCGTTTTGCTTCTCTCCTAACAAACTCTCGCCTCTTCATCGGGGCCACCACCAACAATCTGCCTCAGTACGTCCGCCTCCGTGTCCTTGCCGCCTTGACCTCTTCCAATTGCTCATCACCCCTTCTAGCAACCAAAAAGGCACCCACTTGGACTCACGTCTCTCAACTTGATCAACCTTCACAGACATGGAGTCCACAACAGCAGCACCAGCACCGGCCCAGGATGCGGCAAAGATTGAGCGAAGAGGCTCAGCACCAGTCAAGCGCAGAGTAAGCCGCGCATGCGACCATTGCCACCGAATGCGCACACGGTGTAACGGTCAGGCACCATGCTCGCGCTGCATAGAACTTGAATATGTTTGCCAGTACAACCGTGAAAAGAAACGCAGAGGAAAAGTAAGCATAACCACACCCCCATCCATGCACTCCCAAACTCACCTTCCCCAGGTCCCGCGACACATCCAGAAGCAAAGAGAAGAGGCCGCTGCCGGTGGCGGTGGTAGTCCACAGACGCCAAATGGAATCAACAGTTACTTTGAGAGGCCCAGCGTCATGAACGAAATGGAAGAGGATGTGTGGTCGCAATCAGAAGCCACGCCCGTCGTACAGCATTTCCCATCTACCAAAACCGGCTTGCCCACAGGTGACTGGCAGGCTTTGAATTCTGGCGCCGCTTTTGACCCTCCCGTCAACCACATGATGATCGACCCTTTGCTCCTTGGATCCGGTGCCGCTTACCCCCCAATGCATGCCGAGATGCCGCGCGAGGAGCTCATGTATGCCATGAATGGTATGTTGAACGAACAAGCCTCGAGTACTGCGCACATGCATGCAAAGTACTCTGCATTGGCTTGCATTTGCTGACAGGTAGCAGGCATCCACCTCATACCCGGCTCCAATGGCACTCCAGTATCCATCCCCACTGAATACGCAAACATGGCCTACCATATGCACTACCAACAAGCTGCACGCCAATCCTCACCTCACAGCTATGGCTCTGCAGACACTGGATCACCACAGTCGGGCGTTAGCGCAAACTCATCACAGCACAGCGGACCCATGCTTTCTTGCAGATACCCTGTTTTGAAGCCGCTACTACCACATCTTGGTAGCATCATGAACATCCCCACCGCCTGCGATCTTCTCGAATTCTACTTCCAGAGCTCTTCGTCCGTCTTCATGGAGCCCGTCTCACCATACATTCTTGGATCTGTCTTTAGGAAACGGAGCTTTTTGCGCCAACATAACCCAAGGCGATGCAGTCCAGCCCTGCTAGCCAGTATGCTCTGGGTTGCAGCTCAAACCAGCGAAGCCAGCTATCTCACTTCATCACCTTCAGCAAGAGCCATCATTAGCCAAAAACTGTGGAAATTGACCGTCGAACTGTTGAAACCCCTGGTCCACTCTCCATCCTCGCACGGCTTCACCCCTGGACCTGGCGTTACTTCTGCTGCTCACGACGCTTTTGGCGTGGATCGGGTAATAGGAAGGTATGACGGAAGAGCAGACGGAGCATTGCCACCCACCAGCACACTAGACGACGTTGCTACATATATCAACCTCGGAGTGGTTACTTCAGCAAGCGAGTACAAGGCGGCTTCTTTGAGGTGGTGGAACGCGGCGTGGTCGCTGGCTAGGGAGCTAAAACTGGGCCGAGAACTGTCTCAAAAGCCGACCAAAGAACACGAAGGAAACACGACTGATGGAGAAGTTGATGTTGGCGTAACAGACGGCACCGGTGCTCAAGCGCCCGCAGGTACCCCAGCTGCAGCCATCATCGAAGAAATGAAAGAGGAGAGGCGGCGGCTGTGGTGGCTGCTTTACATGGTCGATCGACATCTTGGACTCTGCTACAATCGCCCGCTGGCCATGCTGGACAATGAGTGCGAGGATCTATTTCAACCAGTTCCCGACACTCTTTGGCAACAGGGCGAATTCTACACTGGACACGCAGGACCACGGAAGCGGGGGCTCAACTTTCAGTGCACATCGTACGTACAATCCCCTTGCCCATGGCATTTCCAACATCTCATTTTCTGTAATTTGTCATTTGAGCAGTACTGACATGATGCAGACACGATGTTTTTGGCTTCTTCCTGCCGCTAATGACAATCCTTGGCGACATTGTAGATTTGAACGCGCAAAAGAACCACCCAAGATTCGGTCAGCGGTCATCTTGGGAACTTCATGAGGCGGAAATTACCCGCCAATTGGAGCGATACGCGTACAGCATTGAGGAGTTCAAAGCGCAATACGGCTGCGGCCCGAATGAGGAAGTACAACCAAACACTACACCGGATCCGGTTCGAGCCGAATGGATTCATCAAACAAAAAAGGTTGCCGCATATGCCACACACATCATGCACGTGCTTCATATTCTGTTGCACGGCAAATGGGACCCGGTGGCGCTTTTGGAAGACGACAACATGTGGGTGTGCTCACCGTCTTTCCTCGCCGCGACTTCAAACGCCATCACAGCGGCCCATGCAGTCGACGTAATTCTTGACGTCGATCCGGACCTATCCTTTATGCCCTACCTGTTCGGCATGGTAAGTGAGATTCCGTATTAATTTAATGGGGTTTGGCAGTTTCAGAGACGGCCAGCCCTAATCTCGTTGCGTTATTTTTTTGTAGAAAATCTGGCTAACCAATTCAACAGTATCTGCTCCAAGGAAGCTTGATTCTGTTGCTCTTGGCCGACAAGTTGTCGACCGAGACCAACGAGAATGTGATTCGTGCCTGCGAAACAATTGTACGGGCACACGAAGCCGCTGTGGTGACGCTCAACACAGAGTATCAGGTAAGCCGTTTGCGTAATCAGTCCAATCTGCAGGATACTGACTTCGCACAGCGTAACTTCCGGAAAGTTATGATATCCACATTGGCTCAAATCAAGGGCCATGGCCATGCGAGGGAGATGACACCAGCCAAACGGAGAGAGGTGCTCTCGCTATACCGATGGACCAGTTTAGGCAACGGTCTAGCAATTTAGATGGGTTTGGGTTGCATTGAGAAAGTGAATTTTCGGCGTCAGGGAGCAAACCAGACGAATTCTGGTTTGGCTAAAACACTACTATTACCCAGGGATTTTGTACGATTACGACTATTTGGGGGAAACTGCGCGGGGTTACGATGGCATGGAAAACTAAAAAAAGGCGCGCTTCGCTTCGTTACGACCCGACTTGTACATTCGAAACCTTTTGCTTCATAATGTTTTTATTCTTTCTTCTCTCTTCCTTGAAGCGATTCAGGAACGATGCAATCAAGCAAAAACAAACAGGTATCGATGCCTCGTATTTCGACTTTTTCTGATCTCGATTACCTTTCTTGTACCACCCGTTGCTCGTGTCCACCAATCATAGTAAACCAATGAGAAGGAAGAAGGAAGCGAAACACAGTGTTACGGCCGTTTCCCCCAGATGTGCGCTGGGTAGGTTACATGGGGTGTGGTGTCATGAATCAGGGTCTGAGGCTAGCCAGCGAAGGGAGGACACTCAGAAGATGCTCCTTAGCGTGGTCAGTGCAGCTTCTGTATTAGGTCAAGGCGCCGACGTAGTGTCGACTAGAGGAGACAGTGTTTTTAGTCCACCGATGGGTAGCGAATGTGACATGGAAGGCGCCATGGACAAAATAGCCAGAAAAAGAAAACAAGAAAACTAGTGGGGATTTCCGGGGCCGCTTCAGGGTCTAATAGTAGCATGTGCGACTGTCATTTTTTTTTAAAAAAAAGAGAAATATCACGCACTAGTTGTGTGGCGCTAGTTGGCTGGGTTCCAGTGTATGTAGTAGTGTATTGTATCTTCAGGTCAGCAAAAAAGGGGACATGCAGAGGAGACTAACACAAACGTAACACAAGAAGAAGGAGAAAAAAACAACAAAAATGGATATCTATTTTTCTTTTCTCCCCAGACAACTAGATTATAAACTCTTCTCCACCTCCATAACCTCCTTGATTCCCTCCGCAACAGCATCAACCTTTTCCTGCGACAGCCTCTTGAGCGGCTTGCGAGGGTAGCCGCCGTAGCCGTAATATGACTGAATGGCAGACTTTGTGCCTGGGATGGCGGATTTGGTCAAGACCCAGTCGCCCTTGCTGAGCACTTTTTGCAGCTCAAAGGCTTCGTCGTACTTGCCTTCTGCCCAGAGATTCCACACCTTGACACACGTCTTGGGGACAACATTTGCGCCGCCGGCAATGATGCCTGAGCCGCCGCTGGCAGCGGTTTGGGCGGTGAAATCGGCCATGCCGCCAAAAGCCATGTAGCCGCCGCTGTTGGACTTGGCCGTGCAGGCGTTGGTGGCCAGAGCCACGCGTGTGAGCTTGCCTGTGTTGCCGCAGGTGAACTTTGTGCCGACAATGTTGGGGTGCTTGGCTAGCTTGATGAGGAGATCGCTATCCATGTCGATGCCGGCTACGGCGCCTGGGTAGTTGTATAGCATAATAGGGATAGGTGAGCCGTCTGCTACTTTGGTAAAGTACTCGTAGATGGCATCTTCGTCTATGGCGTAGCGGTAGTAGCTGGGGGGTAGAATGAGGGCATATTCGCCGCCAGCGGCCTCGGCCTCCTTGCACAGCTCAATGGTGAGCTGGATGCCGTGCTCGGATGCGCCTACAATGACGGGCACGTCTTGGTAGCCAGCCTCGTCAAGAGCCTCACGTGTGGCTCGAGTGACTGCAGTCTTCTCGGCTCGCGATAGGTGCACGGCCTCTCCGTTTGATCCCATGGTGACCAGACCGACAAGGCCGGCCTCGGCAAGTCGTACTGCATGCTTCTTGATAACTGGAATGTCTAGCTCCTCGGTCTCTGGGTTGAAAAAAGTCATGGTAGGCGAGTAGATGCCTGGCCGGAGAGGCGTACGTTGCTTGGTGTGGCCATTGGTGCCATTACCGTTGGATGCCATGACTGCTACAGGGAGCAAAGCAAATCAGGATGCACGTAAACGGCAAAAAGGAAGATAGGGATATATATATATGTTTATACGTATAGATAGTAATGGATGGATAGCAATACAAGGCTTGGATGAAAAAAAAACTAGCAACTACCATGGCAGGGCACGGGTCTGGTCAGCTTTAATACTACAGCGAGATGGAGACAATCGGTGCATTAGAGGCCAGAAGAGCTAAGTGCGGCAGAGCCTATTCGTGGTACCGTGGTCAATATCTCGCTGATTGCGCGTCCTAGATTCGCCTGTGGCAGTGACAGCATCAGACTCCCCGGGGGCAACGCGGTGGGCCATCTGACGGCTCTCGGGCTACATGAGCGCGAAGGGCGGGAACAGAATGCGGCCATTTGTATAGTAGTGACTAACATGGCGGCTGTCGGATGGAAACATGCTGCAGCTCGAGACAAGGTGGCATGCCAGACGCAGTCTCGCCGTCCCCCGACGTCTGCCCTGTAAATGCTACATTTATGTTCTTCCACCAATGGCGGCCGCCGCGGTCAACGTGGGGGTTATGTGCTTGGCCCTGGGGAAACTTTGCAAGGCCCCCCTCCCCACCACCCTCGGAGCACTACCGATACCACGCACTCATACTACGTATACAACATAATCCCCCTCCGCTGACACTCAGCTAGCCCAATGCTTGTGGGCTGACGCGGATCCTATTTGTCCGACGAAAGTCCATCATACAGCACTGTGCACAAGCAGCAAAAAAAACCGCCGTTGCAGGGCCTCCTCTTTTCATCCATACAGTACAGCGCATTCAGCCCCACGAACAGCAGCATGCTCTAACGTCATCCGGCCGCGGCTGTGGCCACAATACGCGCGCCCCTCGTGCCCCTCGTGCCCCTCATCGCGCTGCTTGGCGATATATCTTCCGCCATCTAGACATGCATTCAAACGCCGATGAGGCCATGTGTCGGGTATTGGTTACAGACAGCTCTTCAAATTAAGCCCTCAGCTGGTCCCCTTTTTTTCCTCTCTCGAATACCTGGAACTACTGATACTGCTGGAATTGCTGGAGTTGCTCACAATTGCCTGGTCGGACTATCCATTTCACCACCAGAACAGACATTCATCATGGCGCCGGTAGAAGTGCTCATGGTAAGTTTGCTAGTCCCTTGTCGGCAACACATTTTTTTCTCTCCTCCTTTTCCCTCCTACCCCATCATGCCTTGCTCTCGAGCTCGTGACATGTCATGCAATACTGAAAGCTGCATGCGGCTTTATTCGTCGCCCCCTCAAGCCCTTTCGTATGAGCGCAATCAATTTAGCGAAACTATACACTAATGCATCATCTAGGTCGGTACGGGAGAGTACACGACCGGATTCGTCGGAGGCGGTGCCTCAAAGTCTGACAAAAAGGTTGGTGTCGTAGGTTTGACACTGTTTGACCTCCGAAGACGTGGCAAGGTGGGCAAACTGTCCATGGTTGGCACATCCGGCGGCAAATTCCCTGCAATCCGTGAGTAACAATGCTGCCTGGACTGCATATGGGGCATATGCAGGGCGCTGATTTGACGTCAGGTGAGCATCTGCAAAAGAACATTTCCGAGGCATACAACAATCTGGACGTGTCTTTTGAGGAGTTTCCAAAAGAGGGCAAGACGGACCCAAATGCCTACAAGGCGGCGATTGATGCGCTTCCAAAAGGCAGTGCGAGTGAGTTGCGAGTTGATAGTAGAATTACCCCTGCAATAACGCTGACGTCGGTTAGTTACAATCTTTACGCCCGACACCACTCACTACCCCATTGCCCTTTACGCCATTGAGCGTGGAATCCACGTTCTCATCACAAAGCCCGCAGTCAAATTGCTAGAACACCACCAGAAACTCCTCGAGACAGCAAAGAAGCACAATGTATTTGTATACATTGAGCATCACAAGCGATACGACCCTGCGTACGCTGATGCGCGCTTCAGGGCACAGAAGCTGGGTGATTTCAACTACTTTTACTCGTACATGAGCCAGCCAAAGTATGTTTCTTTCCCGCATTGGTTTCTCGGTTTGCCATAGAACGTAAACAGTATCTAATCAAAATCTCAGGAGCCAGCTAGAGACTTTCAAAGCATGGGCCGGTGTGGATTCCGACATTTCCTACTACCTCAACTCTCACCACATTGACATCAACGAGTCCATGATTCCGGGTTGGAAACCAGTACGTGTCATGGCGAGTGCAGCCAAGGGAATCGCTACCAGCCTGGGCTGCGATCCCGCTACCGAGGATACCATCACATTGCTCACCAACTGGGTGAAGAAGGATGACCCCAACAAAGTCGGAACCGGTGTTTACACAGCTGGCTGGGCAGCACCGCAAAAGGCAGGTGTGCACTCAAATCAGTATTTCCATTACATGGCATCCACCGGAGAAATTCGTGTCAACCAGGCTAAGCGCGGTTACGACGTCACTGATGACGAGACTGGCTTGCTGTGGTACAACCCGTAAGTTTGAGTGAACACGAAGAAACCCCCGGTTCGCGTACTGAACAGCTACAGATTCTACATGAAGTACGCACCTGATGAAGAGGGCAACTTCGCAGGCCAAATTGGCTATGGGTACATTTCATTTGAAAAGTTCATTGATGCCGTCAACAAGCTCAACGCGGGTGAAATCACTCTCGAAGAATTGGATGCGCGGCCACTACCGACTTTGAAGAACACCATTGCGACAACAGCCATTCTGGAGGCCGGCCGAAGATCTCTAGATGAAAACCGCCCCATCGATATTATTGAAGAAAACGGCGTCTGGTCGCTAAAGTAGATCACGCTGGTATTTAGCAAAATCCGTACTATACTGTTCATTTGAGCAGAACTCTCCTCACCGCCCGAGTGGCCTCCTTGCTCCTGCTCATCCCTGTTTGACTCCCAGCCATGAAACACGCAATTACTATTTACATGTAACCCCCAGATCGGCGGCATGGTACAGTGTATCATGGCGTATTTCCCGGTCGCACTGACCCACGCGTGAATGGACTCCACTTCCACGACCAGGTTTGAGCGATCGCCAGATCTGTCAGATCCATGCTAGGGCAAGCTCTTTTAGTGTCTCCCCACAACGTGGCGCCCTGCAGAACCCCCAGGAAGGGGCATGCGAAGATCGAAGCAAGAAAAAAACCCCCGTTCGGGCTGTCTTTAGCCTGTTCCCGCGACCGGACTCGGGTGAATCCACTCCGACAGAACGGATAGGCTAATATACTTACTAGCACATCTCAGCTCCGACCGGTTTCTGGTTTCTAGTCCTGTGATCGTCTTGCATAGACCAGCTGCTGTCCCCCCTTCCTAGCTCAGCCCTTGGGCTTGCCTTGTCTCAACTTCATAAACCCCCCCCCCTTCCCCTTCCCGTGTGAATGCTTTTTTTGTTCGCTAAGACCCTGAGACGATCCTCCGCCTTGACGGGAGAGGCGTAACGTGGGTACATTTGGAGAGTGGGATCCGCTTTGTGCATCATACATGGTATCCCCTGTGCGTGGTCACTGTGCTGGGTGATTCCGTCAGCGTGGGTGAGGCATGTACTCACACACCACCCGTTCTTTCTCCCTGAGCCATGGGAGCATGCGAGTCAGAGCCGCCCACGCGACAGTGACATACTGTTTCCCCGTCTTGCCTGCTGATTGGAAGGGAGCTTGGTACAAAGCTTGATTTGACTGCGTGATCTTGACATCGGCTTCGTACGCAGTACAAAATGCCCCCCTCCCCCACCATTACCTTACTTTTCAATAACCAAAATCTGCCTCTCTGAAAAACTCCTTTATCAAGCAAACTACACGTGCTCCAAAGCCTCTCTCGTACCAACCCCCACTCACTATCCTGAAAGAAAAGAAGAACCCCCACGAGGCAATCGCACCACGAGACACGCCATTCTGAAACTCACCTGACCCCCCCTCCATTTAATATCCCCTCCCCTCCCCTCCCTCCTTCCCTCCCTAGATTTAGCCGCGCGGAAGGGGGCCCGCCAGCGGCTTATACCGAAGATATTCGGAGCTCTGGGGTTTCACTTTTGACCTCGTATATATCGTACGAGAGCGCACCGATTTCTGCACGTGCCCTTTATCTCTCTCTCTCTCTCCGCCCCGTATGTGTGGGATTAAGCTCCCGAGGATGCTAACCTTTTTTGTTTGTTTTGGCGCAAGGGTAAGTACGCATGTAAAAGACGACAATTGTGGTAAGTGAACTTGATACGGTGTATACATTTTACTACTACTACTACTACTGGCGAGAGAAAAAGAAAAATGTATAAGTGTTTGATTTGGATAGTATGTAGATCCTGCCCCTCAGCAGCCCCGTGTACACTGGCATAAAAGAAACACTGAGGCTCGGATTCATCTTATGTATAACGACGGCCTAGACCCGTTCTTAGTGGTGCTAAGGTGGTCCTTTATGCTGACGTGGGATGCTAAATACCCGGTACTAGAGCTTACGAATTCAAGCGTGTATTCAACCGCTGGTGTATATACGTATGGGGCTT
>NW_006911908.1:670998-671853 GCF_000338995.1 Bipolaris sorokiniana ND90Pr | reverse complement strand
GGAATCTCTTGATATCGAACTGAATCGTAGTCAAGCGCCTTGCCATTGGGCCATTAGGCCAGTTGTTCTGATGATGGAGGTTTTTGAGATATTACCATATTTATAGACTTTTTGAAAATTTGCGCCGCAGCGCTGAACCGGCGGGGTATACACTCAACGTCATCCGCCCCACTATACCCTTCCTCTCTAATTCGACCACACACGCATCGTTTCAGCACCCACTGCCTCAAATCATGGCTTGCTTACGATTAGGCAGAAGCCTGATTCCGTGCTTGCTCTCCATAGGCACTGCCGTAACTTGAACACTGTTCCTTCACATTTGCCTTTCCCGGTTCCTACGCTCCTTGTATCCCATAGCAATCGCACAAACTTCTATATCACGATCGCCAGAACCATGTCACGAAGAAACAGTGCCATGTATACTCCTCATCCGCTGACCGCGCAATTCGATAGCGCAAAGTTCATGGTTGGCGGGGGAGTAGCTATCTTCCATCTTGCAACTGGGCGCGTGGTACTATGCAGCTACGAGCAACACGGGCACACAGTATATTTCCTGCCTAAAGGACGGCGAGATGCAGGCGAAGAAAGTGGCACAGGCGCAGAGCGAGAGGGGTATGAAGAGGTGGGTCCCAAAACGAGTCTGCAAGCATTTTCCCGAGAAAAAAAAAGTTTTATAGATGATTTTCGCAAGAGCTAATGCAATATACAAAGTCAGGGTATCGAAACCGGCTTCTCCCTCTACCAACACGGCATTGCCAACCGCAAGCTCATCCACGTGTCCACGCTCCGACGCATACTGCCGAGCCCGTTCTGTTACAGTTGATGCCGTTGCGAGAGTATCAGTATGTGGTTTAT